>NW_019943062.1:70519-108019 GCF_002910315.2 Salvelinus sp. IW2-2015 | reverse complement strand
ACGTCAAGTTCAACGGCAGTCACATCCCCGGTAGCCCGTTCAACGTGCGGGTGGGGGAGGCAGGACAGGCTGGAGACCCAGGCATGGTGACAGCATACGGGCCTGGACTGGAGGGAGGATCTACAGGTACACACTACACCTTATCTCTTCTGACTCCAGCTTTACAGAGGAAACCCCTACTTTCAACAAATGTTGTACTGTCAAAGAACAAGAAGGGGGGTTGGAAGCCAGGGTCAACCATGGTGCA
Organism: Salvelinus sp. IW2-2015; assembly: GCF_002910315.2. Lineage (NCBI taxonomy): Eukaryota > Metazoa > Chordata > Actinopteri > Salmoniformes > Salmonidae > Salvelinus > Salvelinus sp. IW2-2015. Next base: position 107,772 of record NW_019943062.1, on the reverse strand, counting down.
GTTTAGGCTGAGATCTCCCCTTTTGAAGGAGGGATGGATCCTGTGGGGTGGCCTTGGTCAATGCCTTGGTCAAAGGCACAACAGCAGGAGATGGCATCTAGGATAACTGTACATATACCCCTGACCGTCTGTCTCTCTCCCTCTCTCTCTCTCTCTAGGCGTGGCCTCTGAGTTCGTAGTGAACACGTGTAACGCGGGGTCAGGTGCCCTGTCTGTGACCATTGACGGACCCTCTAAGGTCAAGATGGACTGTTCCGAGTGCCCCGATGGCTACAAGGTTATCTACACTCCTATGGCCCCCGGCAGCTATCTCATCAACATCAAATACGGAGGACCCAACCACATAGTGGGCAGCCCCTTCAAAGCCAGAGTCACAGGTGTGTGTGTGTGTGACATGTGTGTGTGTATGACACGTGTGTCAGATCTTGATGAAAAGGATGTTTGATGTTTTCGTTATGAAACGAGACTAGGGTTGCAAAGGGAGGGTATATTACTGGAAGCTCTCTACGTTTACTAGTAAACTATCAGAATGTTGGTATCTTTAAAGGATTTCCTGTAGTCTATCATTAGACATCTAGTGGCCCTTTTGGGTCAGACAGTACTGGCTTTTTTTATCTCTGGCTTTATCGCATATAAAATATATGAAGTAGTTAAATAAGATGATTTTTCAAATAAAAAATGTAATGACAAAGCTGTGAAACATTAACCTAAATATAAACCATCAACGTAGTGAAAACCGTTGTTGTTTATAATGAGGGTTTCAGCATGAAATATCCTCTGTATACTTGTTTACACTTTTATTTATTTGACTATGTCATTGTGTTTTTGTTGTCAATGTTTTGGCGTCAAACTGGTGGCAGCGGTGAAAAAAATCTATAGTTGGATGAGTTCATTGAAAATAATGCCATTGTTGATTAAACACTTTTTTCATTAATTTGCCTATTTTCTCTTGAACCATATGGTCTATCTACTAGAAACTCATGGACAATATGGACACAGAGATAAAAAAGGAATACTATAGGAATAATTGTATTTATTTATTATTCAAGTATAAATTACCAAAGTTCCTATAGATTGCCATCGATTTTCCATTAATTACCAAAATGACTGAATATTTCGATAACTTTGGTAAACTACCGGTAGCTTTGCAACCCTAAACGAGACACTCTCTGAAAAGTTAGAAGTTCCTCGAAATGATGTTATAAATACTTTGTAAAATAAATACTTAATACTGAAATGTTACGTAAATGTTATATAAATCTGTTTACTCTCATCGGGATTGTAGAATTAGTAGTCATGGACCACAATGCTGAAAGCTGGGGGCATTCTCAGAAACACTGGCAGAATGCAGCTAGATGTGAAGTGACATAGAATCCCTCTGAGTACTAGCTCTCTTAGCTAGCTGTATGAAGATGGATGATACAGCAGAGTTCTTCTAAGCAGGGTCCCACCCTCTCATAAGAAACCCCCCATCCATGGTGTTTTAGTCTAGTGTTTGTGTCTGTATCGAGGAGGTGTTAGGTTATGTAATGTCTGGTTGGAGTCGTGACTGCAGTTCTTTTGTAACATGTTTGCTTGTCTCTTCCACTCTCTCTATCTCCTCTCTCTCTCCTCTCTATCTCCTCTCTCTCCTCTGTCTCTATCTCCTCTCTCTCTATCTCCTCTCTATCTCTATCTCTATCTCCTCTCTCTCTCCTCTCTCCTCTCTATCCCTCTCTATCTCCTCTCTCTCCTCTGTCTCTCCTCTCTCAGGTACCCGTCTGTCCGGTGGTCACAGCCTTCACGAGACGTCCTCGGTGCTGGTAGAGACGGTCACTAAGACTTCCAAGGTGGCCGGAGCGTACAGCTCCTTATCGTCCTCATCCAAACTGACCTCAGATGCCAGCAAGGTGGTCTGTCGAGGCGCAGGGCTCTCCAAGGCTCTGGTGTCTGGCATCAGTAGTTAGATTAACATTTCTTCTCAATCGTAGTACTCTAGCTAAAGCAAAGCAGGTGAAGATTGGATGTCATCGGATTACAGCGGCGAGGACACCAGCAGAAGCGGAACACGCTACTACACGCATCCACCGGAAGGTCTGTTTTACTATTCCACCATCAACCATACACACACAAACACTCACAACACAGCACAACCTACATCACCACACTACACACACACTACATCATAGCCACCACAGCACACACAATTAGTCAACACACACACTGAACACAATCCTTCTCATGGCCACGTGTAACCTTGTATCTCCCCTCCTCCAGGCTCTAACATGTTGCTGGTGGGAGTGCACGGCCCCACGACCCCTTGTGAAGAGGTGTACGTCAAACACATGGGCAACCGCCTCTACAACGTCACCTACACTGTCAAAGACAAGGGAAACTACATCGTTATCGTCAAGTGGGGCGACGATAGTGTCCCCGGCAGCCCCTTCAATGTAGCTGTGCCTTGAAGGAACTTGAAGGAACACCCGACCCCTGATCCCCACCACACCTTGCTGCGTTGCACCGCTACACTCCTCAGCGGACTACTGTAGAACCGCCTCTCTCAACATGCACTAAAGAATTCAAGAATCAGATTTCAGCCTTAATTTAAAGAATGTGCCAAAAGCTTGTTGTATTTAACTCTGTTACTGTTTTTAGAGTGAAGTTCTAGGTGACTAGTGTGGCGTCATAGAGATGGTAAGAGGCGACTGCCCTCTATCCAACTCTATGTGTACTGGAGACATGCTCCAAGTCATGTGATGTTGGTCTAAGTATTTTGACTGGTACAAGATCCTGTCCCACCAATAGAAAGGGATTATTGTGTAGCAATGAAATGGCTTAATGTGTGAGTGTTTAGGACATCAGATAATTTGCTTATAAACAGTATTAAAGTGTGATATTATATGATTTTGTATGCTTAAAGACATTTGAAAAGGTATTTTTATTATATTAACCAATTCCTTGGTAAGTCTTTGCAGACCTAATAATAAAGATTTAACTGCTACCTTGGCAGAATACGAGTGGGTTTATTTACTGTTTTTGATTGGAATATGGTGAAAAACATATTTCACATGAAGATAATGTTTACAGTAGGCTACATACAAGGGTAACACTTTCTATGATATACACTCTACACAATGTATTATAAACACATGTCCAATGCTTTGTGAGTGTTATAAATAGGTGTTTAAAGTACTTAATAATATTTACAAAATATTAAACAGGACGAAGTGCATCAACTGGCCTGAAAACAATACATCTGTGAACTGTGGCACATTGAAGCCTATGATTGGTCTAGTTATGTAAGGGACCAAGGGGATTGGATGCWYWTTCTTTGAAAGAAACAGCCCTCAAGATTAGAGTGGAGCTGTGGGAGCAACCAGCACTTTTTAAAAGAGACCGGATTCCCACTAACCGCAGGGGTTCCAGGATTATTTCCAGCAAAATCAAACTGTTTTAGAGACTGACAGACAAGGTCTGGTAGGGCTCCAGTTCTYCCYGTCAGAATAAGCAACAGAGGACTTGGAAACCATATCAACTCCTGCAGAAATGGCACTATGGTTATTGTGAGTAACCTAATTTATGTTCCTTTAACGTCGCCTTCTAGTGAGTTCATACAAACTGTCATCTCCTACTATTCTGATAGATTGGAGACTGTCAGAAAACATGGTTTTAAACGTTAATAATTTGGTTGTTATTCCATTGGTTACCTCGAGGTAGATGCCCCAGGGATAGAGTGGCCCACACRTTGAATATGGAGCTTTWAAATGTTAGCGCAATCACAAGTAAAACCTTTCTCGTGAATGACCTCATTACAGAGCGCAAATTTGATTGGATGTTTCTCACTGAAACACGGCTGTCATCAGACTCTAGTGCTGCTCTTAGTGAAGCCCCTCCTCCCCGAACTACAGCTTTTCATACTCTATCAGAAACGCGAAAAAGAGTGGGTGGACAGACTACATTTCTACTCATGCTCTCAGCTGTAAGGACATTTCGTTTGGTGACTTTAGGTCTTTTAAGCATCATGCTATACTGTTTAAATGTCAGCCACCAGTGCTGGCTATAACCCTGTATAGGCCACCAAAGCACTGCCCCACTTTCTTTACTGATTTCTCTGAACTATTGTCTATTGTCCTTGAGAACTATGATAAAATCATTGYGTTGGGCGATTTTAATATTCATGCTGACAAAGAGACTGACTCCAAGACCATTGAATTTATGAATATTTTGAGCTCTAGGGATTTTATCCAACATGTTACTGTGCCCACCCATAACCGCGGCCATACTCTGGGCCTGGTTATTACCAAGGGGCTTTCTACTGGGCCCACCCATAACGACAGCCATACTCTGGGCCTGGTTATTACCAAGGGGCTTTCTACTGGGCCCACCCATAACCGCGGCCATACTCTGGACCTGGTTTTTACCAAGGGGCTTTCTACTGGGCCCACCCATAACCACGGCCACACTCTGGACCTGGTTATTACCAAGGTCTTTCTTACTGCGCCCACCCATAACCACAGCCATACTCTGGACCTGGTTATTACCAAGGGCTTTCTACTGGCCCACCATAACCACAGCCATGCTCTGGACCTGGTTTTTACCAAGGGGCTTTCTACTGCGCCCACCCATAACCACGGCCATACTCTGGACCTGGTTATTACCAAGGGGCTTTCTATTGACATATCCTCTATAGTTGATGTTGCTTTATCTGATCACCACTGTGGATTTATACTACCTTGTTGCCCGTAGCACACGGTAATAATGAATACATTATTGAGAAACACTATCTTACCTTTGAAATTGCTACAGATTTTATTGAGTGTCTGAACAATATTCCACCACCTATTCTGCCTTCTTGTTGTGATGATTTAGTTGATAACTTTAACAGCAAATTAAGGGCAACCATTGATGCCATAGCTCCCGTAAAGTTGAAAAGTCCACATCCAAACAGAGATGAGTGAGGAAACTAATCAATTAAAGAGAAATTGCAGAAAGGCAGAGCGGAAGTGGAGAAAGTTAAAGTTGCTGGTCCATTATGATATTCTGAGAGAGCAACTTGGCATATATAACAAGGCAATTAGAAATGTCAGACGGACTCATTTCTCTAACTTGATCGCTATTAATCAGAATAATTTGAGAGTGCTCTTCTTGACCAGTGATGGCCTGATAAATCCTACCACCGCAAACCAATGTGAACTTTCCTCCACATCTAAATGTGTTGAGTTTGCGGCATATTWCAGAGATAAGATAACCAACATTAGGCTGGGTATCAGTCAAGCAAAACCTGATGAGAGGTTTGATGATATGTCCCCTAGCCTACCATACAAAAGGCACTATGGATTTATTTTCCCAGGTTGACACAGACATGCTCAGGAAAGTGACATCACAACTTAAGCCTTCTACCTGCCTTCTTGCTCCTATCCCCACCACCTTCTTCAAAACAGTTTTTAATTGCATATCTGAAGTGCAAGCTATTGTTAATCACTTCCTGTTCACAGGCACTTTCCCCACTGCACTAACAACTGCTATGGTCATCTAGATTCTTCAGCTCTTAGCAATTTCCGGCCATTCTTCAACCTTCCATTCTTAAGCAAAATTCTGGAGAAATTTGTGCTCAAACAGCTAAATATTTTTTTTAAGTGCAAACTGTAGTTTTGAAAAATTCACATCTGGTTTTCGTGCCCACCACWGCACAGAGACAGCATTATTTACAGTGATAAACTATCTTAAGAGCCTACACAGATGCCAAACAGCTCTCTGTCCKTAGACTTAAGTTCTGCATTCAACACTGTTGACCATGATGTCCTTCTGGACAGACTGGAGAGGTGGGTTGGYCTCTCCAGTCCAGTTCTAAATAGGYATAGGACCTATTTAACGGTTCAAGAGTTGTTTTGTGACCCTTGGGGAACATAACTCAGACAAAATAAATATCACAAGGTTTGATTTTGGGTCCGGTACTKTTYAGTWTATATGTTACCCMTTGGCAGCGTTATCAGAAAGCACAGCATTGATTTTCACTGCTACGCAGACGATACACAACTTTACATTTTTGTGTGACCAGAGGATTTTAGCTCCACGGATAAATKATTAGACTGTATTAGTGATTTAAATACTTGGATGGCTCACAACTTCCTCCAGCTAAATCAAGAACGAGGTACTTATTGTTGGAGCCAAAGCACGAAGAGAGAATCTAGCCGCACATTTTAATTCACAGGCAATAAAGATAAAACACCGGGTAAAAAACCTAGGCGTTATTTTAGATTCCTAACTAAATTTCGAATCACACATTAGRAATGTGACCGATATAGCTTTTTACAACCSGAGGAACATTGCCAAGGTGCGACCATTTCTCTCTCTGTAAGAACCGACGCTGGAGTAGAGAAGCACGTACGGAGATTGAACATTTMATTTTGCACAGACATGGAACAGGACAGGAACAGCGTCAAAACCGGGTAACACAACGAAATACGACAATTAATGCAGAAGCGGGGAACAGAGCTGGGGAACAGACAGATATAGGGGAGGTAATAACACAGGTGATTTAGTCCAAATGAGTCCAATGAATCGCTGATGCGCGTGACGAGGGAAGCAGGTGTGCGTAATGATGGTGGCAGGTGTGCGTAATGATGGTGGCAGGTGTACGTAATGATGGTGGCAGGAGCGCATAATGAYTGTGGCAGGAGTGCGTAATGCTGGGCAGCCTGGCCCCCTTGAGCAGGCGTAACACTCTCAAGCTGATACAGAGACTCATCCATGCTTTTATTACAAGCAGGCCTGACTGCTGTAATGCTCTCCTGTCTGGTCTATCCAAGAAAACCATTGGTCAACTGCAAAACATACAGAATGCTGCAGCRYGGGTACTGACCAAGACCAGACRGAGAACACACATTACAGTGGTTTTAAGGTCTCTGCACTGGCTGCCTGTGAGTTTTAGAATTAATTTTAAGATTCTTCTATTGGTTTTTAAATCAATCCATGATTGTGCACCCCAATACATGTCWGACATGCTTTTAAGTTWTGTACCCAGTAGGTCCCTCAGGTCCTCTGGCACTGGCCTTTTAACTATYCCAAAGCCTAGGACCAAGAGGCATGGAGAGGCAACCTTTAGTTACTATGCCCCCAGCCTCTGGAATAGCCGCCAGAGAACCTGAGGAGGGCCGAAACTGTGGACATATTTAAAAGAGATCTAAAACCATATTTTTAGCTTTGCTTTTCCTTAGGGTACTTGTCAGTCGTTCAGTTTGTGTCATTCCTTTGTTTTTATCTTATGTTTGTTGTGTAGTAAATATTTTAGCTTTTATTTTCATTGTTTTTTTATTAGTTTTTTTCCTGTAAAGCACATTGCGTTACATTCCATGTCTGAAATGTGCTGTATAAATAAAGCTTGATTTGGTTTGAATGGAGAGAGAGAGAACGTTCTCCGCTGAGTTTRTAAAACTGTAAACAGAGCAGCGTGGTAGGTTTATTTTATGTACAATGTTGTCAACAGAATTAGGTGGCTGTTACTCCAGTCCTGATTGCAGAATGCAGCCTTTTGACAGCATGTACTAGAGTGGATTTAATCTACACTTGCATTATTTCCTTCATTTGGTGATTGRAATTTAGGCTGTGACAACAAAAAGGCAGCAGACAGTATGACAGTATGTTTTATCAGGGTTATTTGTAACTATGGAAATTATTTTGTCAAACAGATTATGAACTCAAAAGTGMAAGTTTGATTCTAGAGTAGAGAGATGACAATAAATATAAMAATTATTTGGTTAGATGTAGGTGGAAGATTTATGTCATCTTGTCTTCGGGAGATTTTATTAGCAATTGACTTTATTTAGTCTGATCAATTGTCATTCTTAACAAGGGGCTAAAGTAAAGGGTAATTCATGTCCTTGTCAGCTAGAACCCTACTGTTATTCCCCACAGTGTTTTATTATTCCACTTTTTCCCAGTGTTGCTAGTTTAATCACAGTCTGATATTGTAAGGAGTGCGTACTGGCGGCAGAGAAGTCAGGCGCAGGAGAGCAAAGACTAGGTACAACGGCGCWGTTTAATAATAAAAATCACCGTGAACAAAACAATATATATATATACAAATGAGACAAAAACCCTTCGCACGCCAGACATAACGTGCACAAACACCTACAATGAACAATTCCGGACAAGGACATTGGTTAAATACACAACATGTAATGAATGGAATTGGAACCAGGTGTGTGGGAAGACAAGACAAAACAAATGGAAAATGAAAGGTGGATCGACGATGGCTAGAAGACCGGTGACGTCGACCGCCGAACGTCGCCCTAACAAGGAGARGGACCGACTTCAGAGGAAGTCGTGACAGATATGCTTACTGGTGTCCTTGAAAATGAGTTCTAAGAGGCTATGTATTTTTGCAGTCATTCATGSACAGTTTTGAATACGTCCTACAAATAAGCATTGGATATGAAATGCTCCAGGTCTAGAATATAATTGTTGACATATTAGCACTGTGCACATGCTAGGCAGAGATGGTAGGGGGACTCATAAACTTACTAGGCAGAGATGGTAGGGGGACTCATACACTTACTAGGCAGAGATGGTAGGGGGACTCATAAACTTACTAGGCAGAGATGGTAGGGGGATTCATAAACTTACTAGGCAGAGATGGTAGGGGGACTCATAAACTTATAAATGCATAATATTTNTCATAAACTTACTAGGCAGAGATGGTAGGGGGACTCATAAACTTATAAATGCATAATATTTTCTCTATGTAGTGTAAGATGATGTCAAGGATCTTCAACTAGTAGGCATAAACCAAATAAATCTAATAAATATCCATATTCTTCATAAAGGTTGGGTGATTTTGAGAAATTAATTGTTATAACAAGAACATTTTCAAACACCCAGAACTTGGGAAATGTAGATCATGGGTGGAAAACATAGATCATGGGTGGGAAACATAGATCATGGGTGGGAAACATAGATCATGGGTGGCCAACCTTCCTGGTGTCACATCTGCTCCTGCCACGCCCTCTAGTGCTCATCCGGTTTCTCCTTGACCTGCCGCCACTCCCCCAGTGCTCTCTCCCTCTCTGTGTGTGTGTGATTGTGTGGGCGGAGACAGGTGTGCTGGAGTCAGAGAAGATCCCCCACCAGCTGCAACCTGTTCCATAATCAAGACCTCTACAAATACTCAGTCCTGCCACTTCCACACTGCCAGATCGTAATCTCTGCCCAGTCAGTCCATGTTTCTAGACGTTTGTTTCTATTGTGCCTGGTTTCCCTTGCCTGACGCTGTTTTCCTCTCGGCTACAGTTCTGCCCGCTCTGACTCTGGTCCCTGTCTCCAGTCCGACTTCTCATCAGTCCTGCTACTCTGTCCTGGATTCCCCACTCTACACTCACTTGGATTCCCCTCCGGACCCGCTTACCCTGTCCCAACACCTCTCGCTCCAGCCTCAGCCTCTGCACCTGGTTTCCGACAACCCGCCTGAGTTTCCCCTGGCCTGCACTCAATCTTCCCCTCGTGTTTCAATAAATACCTTGGTTACYTCATCCCAGTCTCCTCGTCTGAGTCTGCTCTGGGGTCCACCTGTTCCGCTYCGCGTGACACCTGGAGAGCAAGAAGGATTTTATTTCAGCCTTATTACCGAAATACAAAATGTTTGTGTCCCTACCTTGAAAGCAGTCTATGGACAAGGAGACTGCAATCTATGGTTTGGTTACCCACTGCCATCAACCATTCATATTAGTATTTCCTGTGCAGTGCATTCACACTGACCTTCCCACTGTTTCTCCCATCAGCCTGTCTCCACATCTAATTTCATTACTATCTGAAAAAAGTGTCAAACCACCTAATAATTGTTTCAAAAAATATCAGCATACTTAAAATGTAATCCCCAAATAAATCTCAAAGTAACAATGTCGTTGAATTTTGAGTGTTCATTTATTTTTCAAAGCATTCTGAATAAACCTGAACTGTGTGTTTTTACCACCCTGGTCATAGGCCAGCAAATTAGCTTTAAAACAGTACAATTTTCCTGGGACCCCCATCTGGGAAACATCTCACTCAACTTTCTTCAAAAGTTGGCAGCACTGAATTAGGAGGACAAACAAAGTAGACCTAAGCTGATCATAGTCTTTAGCTTAAATTTTGCTTGAATTCTTAAACATGTTATATTTGTAGCTATACTTTCAATCATCAAATGCATGAATGAAAAACAGAATAGCTTGCTTAACTTATCGTGTGCGACCAAGCCCAACCGACCGGCAGATGGCACTATTATTATTCATTTTGCGTCGTCTATTATCTGCATCCAACTGGCATATATGCAGCCGGCTATACGCTCCTGTCCCCGGCGACCGACTCATACATTAAAACATCCTCCATTCAGGCGTGAAAGGCCATCGAGATCCTCCCCTTCAACTAGGTTTAATGGCGAGCCATAGGAAAAGAACCATGGAATAATATGCATATTTTCTTAGGAATGGATCCAAATGTTCGGAATGGTTACCTTGAGATACATGGAGGAGGGTCATCCTTTTTCAATTTCAGTCCAGGGAAGGTTTAGTATATTGTATCTAGTCCAGGAGAGGGTTTAGTATATTGTATATAGTCCAGGGGAGGATTTAGTGTATTGTATCTAGTCCAGGGGAGGGTTTAGTATATTGTATCTAGTCCAGGGGAGGATTTAGTGTATTGTATCTAGTCCAGGGGAGGGTTTAGTATATTGTATCTAGTCCAGGGGGAGGGTTTAGTGTATTGTATCTAGTCAGGGGAGGGTTTAGTATATTGTCTCTAGTCCAGGGGAGGGTTTAGTGTATTGTATCTAGTCCAGGAGAGGGTTTAGTGTATTGTATCTAGTCCAGGGGAGGGTTTAGTGTATTGTATCTAGTCCAGGGGAGGGTTTAGTGTATTGTCTCTAGTCCAGGAGAGGGTTTAGTTATTGTATCTAGTCAGGGGAGGTTTTAGTATATTGTATCTAGTCCAGGAGAGGGTTTAGTGTATTGTATCTAGTCCAGGAGAGGGTTTGTGTATTGTATCTGTCATGGGGAGGGTTTAGTGTATTGTATCTAGTCCAGGAGAGAGGGTTTAGTTGTATTGTATCTAGTCCAGGAGAGGGTTTAGTGTATTGTATTAGTCATGGGAGGGTTTAGTGTATTGTACTGTCCAGGAGAGGGTTAGTGTATTGTATCTAGTCCGGAGAGGGTTTAGTGTATTGTATCTAGTCCAGGGGAGGGTTTGTGTATTGTATCTAGTCCAGGGGAGGGTTTCGTGTATTGTATCTAGTCCAGGAGAGGGTTTAGTGTATTGTATCTAGTCCAGGGAGGGTTTAGTATATTGTATCTAGTCTAGGGGGAGGGTTAGTATATTGTATCTAGTCCAGGAGGGATTAGTATATTGTATCTAGTCTAGGGAGGTTAGTTATTGTTCTAGTCTAGGGAGTGTTAGTGTATTGTATCTAGTCTAGGGGGGGGGGGGGGGGGTTAATATATGTTATCTAGTCCAGGGGAGGTTTAGTATATTGTATCTAGTCCAGGAGAGGGTTTAGTATTTGTATTAGTCTAGGAGGGTTTAATATATTGTTCTAGTCTAGGGGAGGGTTTAGTATATTGCTCTAGTCTAGGGAGGGTTAATATATTGTATCTAGTCCAGGGGAGGGTTAGTATATTGTATCTAGTCCAGGGGAGGGTTTAGTGTATTGTATCTAGTCTAGGGAGGGTTTAGTAATTGTATCTAATCCAGTGGGAGGTTTAGTATATTGTATTAGTCTAGGGGAGGGTTTAGTGTATTGTATCTAGTCCAGGAGAAGGTTTAGTATATTGTATCTAGCTAGGGGAGGGTTTGTATATTGTATCTAGTCAGGGGAGGGTTTAGTGTATTATATCTAGTCTAGGGAGGGTTTAGTATATGTATCTAGTCCAGGGAGGGTTTAGTATATTGTATCTAGTCCAGGGGAGGGTTTAGTATTTGTATCTAGTCCGAGGGGGAGGGTTTAGTGTATTGTATCTAGTCCAGGGGAGGGTTAGTATATTGTATCTAGTCCAGGGAGGGTTTAGTGTATTGTATCTAGTCCAGGGGAGGGTTTAGTAATTGTATCTAGTCCAGGGGAGGGTTTAGTGTATTTATCTAGTCCAGGGGAGGGTTTAGTGTATTGTATCTAGTCCAGGGGGAGGGTTTAGTAATTGTATCTAGTCCAGGGGAGGTTTTAGTGTATTGTATCTAGTCCAGGAGAGGGTTTAGTGTATTGTTCTTAGTCTAGGGAGGGTTTAGTATATTGTATCTAGTCTAGGTGGGTTTAGTATATTGTATCTAGTCTAGGGAGGGTTTAGTATATTGTATCTAGTCTAGGGAGGGTTTAGTGTATTGTATCTAGTCCAGGGAGGTTTTAGTGTATAGTATCTAGTCTAGGGAGGGTTTAGGTATATTGTATCTAGTCTAGGGAGGGTTTAGTAATTGTATCTAGTCTAGGGGGGGGGGGGGTTAATATATTGTATCTAGTCCAGGGGAGGGTTTAGTATATTGTTCTGTCTAGGGAGGGTTTAGTATTGTATCTAGTCCAGGGGGAGGTTTAGTGTATTATATCTAGTCCAGGGGATAGGGTTTAGTGTATTGTATCTAGTCCAGGGGAGGGTTTAGTATATTGTATCTAGTCCAGGGGGAGGGTTTATTATATTGTATCTAGTCTAGGGGAGGGTTTAGTATATTGTATCTAGTCCAGGGGAGGGTTTAGTGTATTGTATCTAGTCCAGGGGAGGGTGTTAGTATATTGTATCTAGTCCAGGAGAGGGTTTAGTATATTGTATCTAGTCTGGAGGGTTTATGTATTGTATTCTGTCCAGGAGAGGTTTAGTATATTGTATCTAGTCCAGAAGGAGGGTTTAGTATATTGTATCTAGTCAGGAGAGGTTTAGTATATTGTATCTAGTCCAGGGAGGGTTAGTATATTGTATCTAGTCCAGGGGGAGGGTTTAGTGCACATATGTCAGAGTCAAGGCCCGCGGCCACATCCGGCCGCGAGAAGGTTTTTTTACGGCCCCTGGGATGATCTTGATTTATTATTAGAACCGCCCGCAGACCGCAGCAAGCCGGCAGCCGCAGATCTTTTACACGCACCAATACTACATTTCCCACAATGCAACGGTGACGCACCGAGCAGTAGGCTGCTTTCATTTCAATATTTATTGGCACAGCAGTCGTCAGCACACAGTAAATTAACTTTCGATACCCATCAAAAATGGCAAAACGGAAAGGTGGCCACTGAGGAACCGGGGTTTCAAACAAGGTGGGAGTCGGAGTATATGTTCACGGAGGTAGCTGGAAACCTGTGTGTCTTCTGTGTGGAGAAAGTGTGGCGGTACTGAAAGAGTATAATCTGGACGACATTATGAAACGAAACACGCGGACAAAAACAAGAATATGGACATGGAAACAAGGCTACAAAGGCAGAGGAATTAAAACGAGGCCTAAATCTCGACAGGCTCTGTTCAAAAAAGCCAAATCACAAGGCCAGGCTGCTGTCAAGGCCAGTTTTTATTTTGGCAGAAGAGATCGCTAAATCAGCCCGGCCATTTACGGAGGGGATTTCATCAAAAACTGCATGATTAAAGTTTGTGACGAAGTTTGCCCAGAAAAAAGGCAACTCTTTTTAAATGTGATCTGAGCAGAAACACCATTGCCGAGAGAGTAGACCAGTTGTCCATCAATCTAAAAAGCAGCTTGTGAAAAAGGGAAAGATTTCATTGCATATTCCTTGGCTGTGGATGAGAGCACCGAACATTTCTGACATTGCCCAGTTGTCAATTTTCATCCGCGGAGTGGACTCCAGCCTAAGCGTGACAGAGGAGTTTTTGGCTTTACGTCCTATGCATGGCACAACTACGGGGCATGATTTGTATGAAGAGGTGTAAGATGTGTAAATGAGATGGAGCTGCCTTGGGAAAAAACTCGTGGGTTTGACAACCGACGGAGCACCTGCGATGTGTGGACACAGGAGCGGACTGGTGGGAAGATACGGGAAAAGATGCAAGAGGAAAACGCGACAGGTGAGCTGACAGCTTATCATTGTTCATACACCAGGAAGCGTTGTGCGGTAAAGCCTTGAAATGGAGCATGTAATGAGCATCATCAACGCGCACAGTTAACTTTATCAGAGCCAAAGGTTTGAATCACCGCCAGTTCAAGGCATTTCTGACGGAGTTAGAAACGGAGCATGGTGATTTGCCTTATCACACAGAGGTGCGATGGCTAAGCCAGGGAAGGTGCTTCAAAGATGTTTCGAGCTTCGTGAGGAGATTTGTCTGTTCTTTGGACAGCAAAGGGAAAGACACAACACAACTCCGAGACGAAATGTTTTGTGTGAAATGGCTTTTCTGTGTGACATTACGAGTCATCTGAATGCAATGAACTGCAGCTGCAGGGTCGGGATCATGTCATCTCTGATATGTACAGTACAGTGAAGGCATTTAAAACCAAACTGACTCTGTGGGAGACGCAGATGCGGAAAGAAAATTTGAGCCACTTTCCCAGCTGCCAGACCATGAAAGAGAGAGCTCTCTACCAGTGCGTTCCCGAGCGCACAGTTGCTGATAAAAATAGGTATGCTTGCCGCTGACTTTCGACGCCGATTTGCTGACTTTGAAGCACAAAAAAAGCAGGTTGGAACTGCTCGGTAACCCCTTTGCTGTTGACGTGGAAAGCTCACACCAAACCTCCAAATGGAGTTGATTGACCTCCAATGCAATGATGCACTGAGGGCAAAATATGCGGCAGTGGGTGCTGCGGAGTTCGCCCGTTTCCTCCCCGACACAATGCCCCAGCTGCGCATCCAGGCTGCTCAAACGTTGTCTATGTTTGGCAGCACATACCTGTGTGAACAACTGTTTTCTTTGATGAACTGAACAAAACATCACACAGAAGTCGACTTACTGCTGAACACCTCCACTCAATTCTGAGGATTTCCTCAGCTCAGAGCCTTACCCCGAACATTGATGAACATGTGGAAAAGATGGGACACCACCAAGTATCACCCTCAACCTCAAACAGTGAACATTACTGTGCAATCACCATATTTAGAGTTTTTACTCAGTTCAAGTTTAAAAGTTAAAGTTTAATATTTGTTTTCACTGCATGTTACTTCTCCTTAAACAAAGTGTTGTTTTGATTAATAGATTTTTGCACTTTATTTTATTGTATTTCAATCCAATTATATTTTAAAAATATTTCAGTTGAGTGGATGATAGAAAATTGCTATTATTTTTTTTCTTTGAAGTAAATTTAGCCCACTTTTGCTAAAATAGAAAATATAGGCTACTGATGGTGCCTTGAATACCGGTTTCTTTCATTTAATGTTCATGTTATGGGGATTTTTATATAAAGGAAATTTGTCTTTGTGTCTGTTGAAAATTAAAGATTACTGACAGAGCCATAGAAAATATTGCTTTATTTATCTGATCATATGTGAATATATTTGTTAGGTTTTCAGTAGGTTCAATTAGGTTCACTAGACTATATGCGTCATTTAAAAATTTTTCAATGAACATTCGAACAGTCCGGCCCTCGGCTTGTAGCAAATTTTTTTATTTGGCCCTCCGTCCATTTGACTTTGACACCCCTGGTTAGTGTATTGTATCTAGTCCAGGGGAGGGTTTAGTATATTGTATCTAGTCTAGGAGGTTTAGTATATTGTATCTAGTCCAGGAGAGGGTTAGTATATTAGTGATGTAGTCCAGGGAGGGTTTAGTATATTGTATCTAGTCAGGGGGAGGTGTTAAGTGTATTGTATCTAGTCCAGGGGAGGTGATTGTAATTTGTAAATGATGAAGTTTCTATATTTTCTTGCTGTTGGAATTATTTGCTTATTAGGCAATGTTTGTTGTTGTTGCTTATAGGCTATAAATGATTGTGTGCCCGATGCTGCTCCTCACGGCCAGGCCTGCTCATTAGGCAGGATTTAGGCAAGGGCGGCATTTAGACCAGGGCGGCATTTAGACCAGTGTTGCATTTAGGTGAGGGCGGCATTTAGACCAGGGCGGCATTTAGACCAGGGTGGCATTTTCTGAGCTAAACTGACCAAGATGAACCTCCAACTACAACACATAAAACCTCACATAATTCGGCCGTTTTTGGTCTCGCATTGGGCGGCAAAATTGCAAGGACTGGCCCTGCTGCCCCTCGCCTCTGATTATATGCTTGGCGCAATATAGGCTATTGTGCCTATAGGCTATTTAGTGTGGTTTCAATCAAACGAAGTGCAGGCTCGGAGAAGCACAGAACAAAGTTAGATTTCTAAAATAGCTGCTGGGATGGTGTAAATTAAACTGGGCTGCATTTACATACTGCAATGGATATTCCAACCCTGAGCCCCGGCCTGCTCTGCTCTTGCTGATCAAACACTGTTTTGTGTGCTGCCTAATCAATGGCTGTGCTGTGTAGGCTTACGGTGGCAGTTCAGGAGGAGAGTCAAAGGCTTCTTCCGATTTAAAAAAAAATATTGTTCTGTTCAGTTTGAGAAGGAGAGCATGACGACGAGGAGGACCGGATGTCAACTTTGATAGATAACTACTATTATAATAGATTTTTWATTAAAAACAATATGTTTCTTTCCGTGATGTATTTATCAGAGTTATTGACATCACAATAAGCCAGCATCGAGTAATTTACATTGTGGCGCTGAAACTTGAAGCAGCGGCAGCAGGACAATCAATCGGAAATGGACAGCTCGTGGTGCAGATAGTGGGCAAATTCATTTAAACCGTCTACATTTTAATTAGACTAACAACCAGAGGGCTTTGTGTTTATTTCTTCATATTTAAGAAATAAGAGGTAGGCCTACCTGTTTGACAGACGAAATTGTAAGAGGTAGGCTGCTACATCCATATTTGCCGGTCAAATCCTCCATCCACTTTTAAATAGTCTACCTCTGTTTCAGTGAAGGGCGGTTATGTTAAAACCAAGACTTGAGGTGGGATGAGAGGGTATGCCATAGTCTTACCTTTTATTAAAGAAAATGTCAAAAAGCTTAAGATTTTAAAGAAAATAAAAAGGATCCGATTAAATAAAGTGATCTATAACAGCGATTTGTTCCTCGATGCTTTATGCTAGAAACAAGCTGTAAAATAACCGGGAAAGACATGATTCTGATGCAAATGGGAATATCATTGTTTTGTTTCTTTGACATTGAGGCTGAGCTACAACTTTCTGAAACCGAGGAGACCAAAAATAGACTTTGCTTGGGAAGTAGCCTAATCTAATTATGTCACTATACATTTATTAAGCTATTCACTTTCTGTAAAATAGAAGATGATTAAACCCAGACAGCTTTTAGGTAAACACATGTGACCTTTTCTCGTTGGGTTAAGCCACGAAAGAAGAGTAGCCAGCAGTTAAAGCTAACATTTTTTTGTTGCGTCGGTAGGTCTACTTTGTCTGGGGTGGAAAGGTAGGCCTTGCTTTAGATATGCAGTTTTAGAAACTGCTCTTCTTCCCATAGGCATCCATGCGGTATCACATCCGGCCGTGATTGGGAGTCCTATAGGGAGGCGCACAGTTGGCCCAGCGTCGTCCGGGTTTGGTCGGGGTAGGCCGTCATTGTAAATAAGAATTTGTTCTTAACTGACTTTCCTAGTTAAATAAAGGTTAAATAAAGGTTAAATAAATAAAATACATGGCACTGCGGGAATGTTGACTGTGCAGGGCTGCGGGCCAGAAGGTTGTGGGTTCGTAGACCACCTTGGACAAGAATAGATGTCCTTCGTAGTAAAAGTATTGAATGAATCTATCATCGTATTTGCAGGTACGAGAATGTACATATTAGCATAATATTTTTTTAATACCACACTAAATTACCGAAATGATAGGCTAAGAATGGAAAGATAGATAGGTCTTTGTGTTCATTTTATCATATTTCTCCAATGCCATTTCAGTGTGTCTTGTTTGAAATGAAATTAGGAACTGAGCATGGTACTTTTAAGAAGATATGCACTGTCCAAGTGAGGCTAAACGGTAGAGATGTTCTCTGCTACACACTTTGTTTTCATTATTATTTTGGGTATAGGGGAGGGTCACTTTTTTTTCAAGTAGGGGTAAACAACAGACTGCTGCAACCTGATTGGCTGAACATCAGGAAGTAGCATTAGCCATTCTAGCATGGTGGTGGAAATGTTAGTTTTATTAAGACAGTAGGTATATTTTTCATTTTTTCCCTCCACCGGCTCGACATTAAAGCTATTTAAGGAGGAAATCGACGCCATTGCAGCCTGAATTTAGGATGTTTTATGAATGCCTACAAGTCGGTCGCCGGGGGACACGAATGTATAGCCGGCCGCATAGACGCCAGTAGGACACAATGACGAACCACGTAAAAGGAATAATAACGCCACCTGCCGGCCAGTTGGCATAGAGCGACCACAACTCTCATAGTCTACGTTTTATTTACATGTAATCAATCAAAATATTCAACAATATACAAACACTTGTTTCATATATTCATAATGTTTTAATAATAACTCGTTGTACTTTGTTAAATGTATCAAGACAGAGAGATTAGCTCAATGAAACAAATAGGGCCACTCTTGAATCAATTCGGTTGCGCAAACACACATTTCCCATGCTCGTCTAACCACAGGGTGGCAGTAACGTACCTCTGCCTCCTCCAGCTGCCCAATGGGCCCGAATAACAGGACATAACCTAACTTCTTTTAATCGCAGTTAACTAGTCTATAAAGCACAGGAGGTAGAAAAGTGTCCAACCATACAGATCCATTTCCTTTGTATCTATAATTAATCCTGCTGAATGTGTGGTGGAGGATGATATGTCTCTCAGAGTGGCTGTTGTTTCAGGTCCTATTTGTTTTTGAGCAAAGGCACAATTCCACCATACAGACAGGATGCAATTAAGCTTTAGCATGATGCTGTGCTTTGTGTGTGTGTGTGTGTGTGTGTGTGTGTGGTGGGTGTGTGTGTGTGTGTGTGGTGTGTGTGGTTGCGTGTGTTGTGTGTGTGTGTGTTGTGTGTGTGTGTTGTGTGTGTGCCCTCACCCTGCCCACTGATCAGTGATAACAGTTCCAGATTCCCACTGTGACTCAGCCAGCCCCTTTCTCCTCTCCCATTCTTCACAGAGAGGAGCCATATAATTAGGATCATTTTCTCTGGTTCTCTGTGACAGCCTGGTTGTGGTTAGTTGCGCCAGAGGAGGCGGAGTGAGTGATGTGGTGTGTGTGTTTGTTGTGAGGTCTGGTTGGCGTTGACTATGAACGGTAGCGATTTACACCTTCAGACCATCTGGCTGGCGTTAACCAGACCGGGCCCACCCACGTCAGCCATGTCCATTTCAATTGAACCAGGGCTCTTTCTCAATAATCTTTCTTGATTCCTTGCATCCTCACTCCTTGCATCCTCAGTCCTTGCCCTCTCTGCTTACCTCCTATCACAAAAGCTATTGGAGAAGAAAAGAGAAAGAAAAGAGGATTCAAGGAATTGTGGAGTTTGAATTGAGGTGAAGCCAGGAACGAGGACTGAGGCGTCTGTCCACCACAGCATGTTGATCTACCACTCCTGCCAGAGAATCACTCACAGCCATACCCTATGAAAGACAACACACTTCAGCACACACACACCACACACACAAAATCTGGATTATGTCTCTGTGGAATTGTGTTATAATTGTGTAATAATGACATGCCCCCCAACCCTCGAAAGTCTCGTTTTAGTGCAAATCTCATTCATCTCTCTCTTTCTCTCGCTCAAAGGGCTTATTGACATGGAAACATATGTTACATTGCCAAAGCAAGTGAAATAGATAATAAAATATTAAATGAACAGTAAACATAACACTAACAAAAGTTCAAAGGAATAGAGACATTTAAATGTCATGTTATGGCTATATACCGTTGTTCTGATGTGTAAATCCTCTCCTCTCATCCTCTCTTCTCTGTACCCCTCTCCTTTTCTCTCCTCTCTTCTGCTTTCTTCTCCCTCTCCTCTCTCTCCTTTCCTCTCATCGCCTCCCGTACCCTCTCCTTTTCTCTCCTCTCTTCTGCTTCCTCTCCCCTCTCCTCTCTTGTCCCTCCCCTCTCCTCTCTTCTCCTTTCCTCTCACGCCTCCTCCTACCCCTCTCATTTCCTCCTCTCCCCTCCTCCTCTTCTCCCCTCTCCTTCTCCCCCTCTCATCTCCTCTGACCGTTGTGATCCCAGACAGACCTGGAGGAATGAGGATGGAGGAAAGCTCAGAGAAACCATGTTATGATGGATAAAAACAAATAAATAAAAACAAACATAATGAAGGGATGGATGGATGAGGACCCCACAAATATATATTATCATAATAAATAAAAAAAAGTAACCTTTATTTAACTAGGCAAGTCAGTAAGAACAAATTTATTTACAATGACGCCTACTAGAACAGTGGGTAACTGCCTTGTTCAGGGCAGAACGACATATTTTTACCTTGTCAGATTGGGGATTCGATCCACCAACGCTTTAACCACTAGGCTACCTGCCACACCAATACTTAGATGGTATATGATATGTATTCGATTCTGACGATTCTATACATATTCCGATTCGATACTGCGATTTTATTGCAATTTGATGTTCCAAACATATTGCTGTAAAATAAGAATCTTTCTAACTGACTTGCTAGTAAAAAAATAAAGGTTAAAAAAATAATAATAAAGCACATATTTTGACCAGATCAAAGTAGTGCACTATATAGGAATAGGACAGAGCCCTGGTCTAAAGTAGTGCACTATATAGGGAATAGGGACCAGAGCCCTGGTCTAAAGTAGTGCACTATATAGGAATAGGGTGCCATGTAGGATGCATGTTGTTGTCTCCAAGACTGCTGTATTAGCTTCATTCACCTAAGTAGAAAAAAACATTCTTATCATGCTGTTCTCTTGTCTGCTGGGCTGGACTGCTAATGTCAACGGTTTGCTGCTGCTGGACTGGACTGCTACTGTCAACGGTTTGTCGTGCTGCTGGGCTGGACTGCTAACTGTCAACGGTTTGCTTGCTGGACTGGACTGCTAACTGTCAACGGTTGTCTGCTGCTGGGCTGGACTGCTAACTGTCAACGGTGTGCTGCTGCTGGCTGGACTGCTAACTGTCAACGGTTTGTCTGCTCTGGGCTGGACTGCTAACTGTCAACGGTTTGGTGCTGCTGGTGGACTGCTAACTGCAACGGTTTGTCTGCTGCTGCTGGACTGCTAACTGTCAACGGTTGTCTGCTGCTGGCTGGACTGCTAACTGTCAACGTTTGTCTGCTGCTGGCTGGACTGCAACTGCAACGTTTGTCTGCTGCTGGGCGGACTAACTGTCAACGCTTGTGTGCGAACAACTAGCATGCTCGACACACACACACACACACACCACACACACACACACACACACACACACACACACACACACACACACACCACACACACACCAACACCACCACACACACACACACACACACAACACACACACACACACAGTCTCATCACTGTTGCATGCATCCAGCATCGGACCTTCATCCTTCTCCCTCTCTATAACTGTATGGTTCAGCCTGCTTGCTACCCTGGTGTAGTGGGAGGACAAGTTACAACACTGACTTAATGCTCCACACATTGTATGCTGCATGAACCAATTTGTGTGTGTTGTGTGTGAGTATGTATGTGTGTGTAGATGTGTGTGTGTGTGTATTTGCACAATCTGGTCGAGACCACTGGGCTCTAGCCTCCCTCCCTCAGTCAATTTGCATTGATTTAACGTTTCTCCTGAAAGAAGCCAATGTGTGGCTGAAAGTCCAACTGATTGTCATCAAGTCAGAGAGTGACAGAGGTTACAGAGGAGGTATGAGACCACACGAGGGTTACAGAGAAGGTATGAGACCAACATGGAGGGTTACAGAGAGGTATGAGACCACACGGAGGTTACAAGGAGGTATGACCAACATGGAGGGTTACAGAGGAGGTATGAGACCCACACGAGGTTACAGAGGCTATGAGACCCACATGAGGGTTACAGAAGGGTATGAGACCCACATGGAGGGTACAGAGCGGTATGAGACCCACACGGAGGTTACAGAGGGTATGAGACCCACTGGGTTACAGAGGCGGTATGAACCACAGGAGGGTTACAGAGCGTATGAGACCCAATGGAGGTACAGAGGCGATGAGACCACACGGAGGTTACAGAGGAGGTATGAGACCAAACATGGAGGTTAAAAGGAGTATGAGACCACATTGAGGTACAGAGGAGTATGAGACCACACGAGGGTTACAGAGAGTATGAGACCAACATGGAGGGTTACAGAGGAGCGTATGAGACCAACATGAGGGTTACAGAGGAGGTTATGAGACCACATGGAGGGTTACAGAGGAGGTATGAGACCCACACGGAGGGTTACAGAGGAGGTATGACACAACATGGAGTTACAGAGGAGGTATGAGACCAAAGGAGTTACAGAGGAGGTATGAGACCCACACGGAGGTTACAGAGGAGTATGAGACCAACATGAGGGTTACAGAGAGGTATGAGACCACAATGGAGGTTACAGAGGAGGTATGAGACCACACTGGAGGGTTACAGAGGTGTATTAGACCAACATGGAGGTTACAGAGAGTATGAGACCAACATGAGGTACAGAGGGTATAGACCCACACGGAGGGTTACAGAGGCGTATGAGACCCAGACGGAGGGTAACAGAGGAGTATGAGACCCACATGGAGGGTTACAGAGCGTGGTATGAGACCAACATGGAGGTTACAGAGGATGTTTGAGACCCACATGAGGTTACAGAGGAGTATGAACCCACACTGAGGTTACAGAGGTGTATGAGACCCACAGAGGGTTACAGAGAGGTATGAGACAAACATGGAGGGTTACAGAGGCGGTATGAGACCCCACAGGGTTACAGAGAGGTATGAGACCAACATGGAGGTTACAAGAGAGTATGAACCACACGGAGGTTACAGAGCGTATGAGACCACACGGAGGTACAGAGCAGAATGAGACCCACAGGAGGGTTACAGGGAGTATGAGACACAGGGTTACAGAGGTGTATGAGACCAACATGGAGGGTTACAGAGGAGGTATGAGACCCACACGGAGGGTTACAGATGTGACATGAGACGGACATGAGGGTTTACAGAGAGGGTATGAGACGACATGGAGGTTACGAGGAGGTATGACGGACATGAGGTTACAGAGAGGTATGAGACGGACATGGAGGGTTACAGAGGCGTATAGACGGACAGAGGTTACAGAGCGGTATGAGACGACATGAGGGTTACAGAGGCGGTATGAGCGGACATGAGGACGAGATATGAGACGACATGGAGGGTTACAGAGGCGGTATGAGACGGACATGGAGGGTTACAGAGCACACATACAACACTTAAGACATGAAGATGTAATCTGTCTTCTGTATGAATAAAACAAAACGGGTTCCTGACTGTAAACAGCAGTTCAGTGGTCCCATGTGACTATCCATTCTGAGAAGAAAGGAAGAGAGGACCAGACATGGAGGACTATAGATCACATGTACAAACGTATGGAATATAGGATCTCAGATGGTGAATTATAGGATTCTATAGATGTGAATTATAGGATCTCTATAGATGGTGAATTATAGATCTCTATAGATGGAATGATAGGATCTCTATAGATGGTGAATTATAGGTCTCATAGATGTGAATTATAGATTTCTATAGATGGTGAATTAAGGATCTCTATGGGATGGAATTAGAGATCTCTATGATGGTGAATTATAGAATCTCTATGGATGGTGAATTTATAGGATCTCATAGATGGTGAATTATAGGATCTCTATAGATGGTGAATTATAGGATCTCTATAGATGGTGAATTATAGGATCTCTATGGATGGTAATTATAGAGTTCTATAGATGGTGAATTATAGGATCTCTATAGAGGGAATTATAGGATCTCTATAGATGGTGAATTATAGATCTCTATAGATGGTGAATTATAGGATCTCTATGATGGTGATTATAGATCTCTAGGATGGTGAATTATAGATCTCTATGGATGGTGAATTATAGGATCTCTATAGAGTGTGAATTATAGGATTTCTATAGATGGTGAATTATAGGATCTCATAGATGGTGAATTATAGATCTCTAGATGTGATATAGGATCTCAGATGGTGAATTATAGAGTTCATAGATGGTGAATTATAGGATCTCATAGATGGTGAATTATAGGATCTCATAGATGGTGAATTATAGGATACTCTAGATGGTAATTATAGATCTCTAATGGTAATTATAGACTATGATGGTGAATTATAAGATCTCTATGGATGGTGAATATAGGATCTCTATAGATGGTGAATTATAGGATCTCTATAGATGGTGAATTATAGGTCTCTATAGATGGTGAATTATGATCTCAGTGGAATTATAGGATCCTATAGTGCGTGAATATAGGATTTAGGATGTGTAGAATCTATGATGGTGATATAGATCTCTATGATGGTGAATATATAGGATCTTGTGGATGGAGATTTGTTTTCTGTGTTTGCATGTTTCCTAAAGCCTCTTAACGCATCTTACTGTACTCTGAAAATTAGAGTAGGAAACATTGTGTCTGTCTCTACCTGAATGTGTTTCTGTTCCCCCGGTCTGAATCCTTGTGAATGGGCTGTGTGTCGCTCCTTGCAGACCCCTGCTTGAATTACAGCCCTTTACAGTCCGTTAGCTGCAGCAAGGGGCACGTCGTCACTGATATTGGCCCAATATCTGTGCCCCTAATTGCGCTGTTCTTCTCTGCCCTGTTTCCCTTCTCACCATGGATGGCCTCTCCTGTTCCCATCTCACCATGGATGGACTACCCTGTTCCCTTCTCACCATGGATGGCGCTCCTGTTCTCATCTCACCAGGATGGACTACCCTGTTCCTCTCACCATGATGGGCTCTCCTGTTCCCTTCCACCATGGATGGCTCCCTGTTCCCTTCTCACCATGGATGGACTACCCTGTTCCCTTCCACCATGGATGGACTACCCTGTTTCCCTTCTCACCATGGATGGAACTACCCTGTTCCCTTCTCACCATGGATGGGCTCTCTGTTCCCATCTCACCATGGATGGACTCTCCTGTTCCCATCTCACCATGGATGGACTCTCCTGTTCCCATCTCACCATGGATGGACTCTCCTGTTCTCATCTCACCATGGATGGGCTCTCCTGTTCCCATCTCACCATGGATGGACTCTCCTGTTCCCATCTCACCATGGATGGGCTCTCCTGTTCCCATCTCACCATGGATGGGCTCTCCTGTTCTCATCTCACCATGGATGGGCTCTCCTGTTCCCATCTCACCATGGATGGGCTACCCTGTTCCCATCTCACCATGGATGGGCTGTGGTTGCTGTGGTCGACCATGAATTAACACAGCACTATAGAATCTCATCCCGTTAATGGATGGTTCCCGTGGAGCGTTTGTCCTTGATTTGCAGTAACAGGTGGGGCTGCCACTAACTGTTGTGTTGAGGCAGACCGACTACAGATTAGAGGCAAATTACACAAAGTTGTTCGTCCTCTCCTCTCAGGTCACAGTGTGTGTGGTGACGGTCAGGATGTTCAAGGAGAGGGGGAGAGGGCCAGCGCTGTGCCATAATGGAGATGGTTGGACCTTGGCGACAGATGTGAATTAGCGTGAGGGATATGTTCTGGGAACAGACTGTACCAGGTCACCATTACCTGTAAAATAGACAGGACCTCTGCCAAGAAACATGTCAGAATACTGATTCATTGTGTGTCTTTTCCCTGTGTTGTGTGTGACATGACCAATGATCCAATGATGACACAAAAGGTGGACTGAATGATCCGTCAAATACAAACTTACTGAACATAATAACATCTGATTATTTTGGCTTGGCTGTGTAACCAAGCCAGCAAACATACTGAACATRGTAACATCTGATTATTTTGGCTTGGCTGTGTAACCAAGCCAGCAAACATACTGAACATAGTAACATCTGATTATTTTGGCTTGGCTGTGTAACCAAGCCAGCATCATACAAGTTGAGCATTTTTGGTTATTATCCCAGCCTGCAGTTAAGGGGTCTTTTCTGCACAGATTCTCTGACGCTGTGTGACCAAGAATCAAAATTAGTCTCTGTTTCCAAAGATAGTAAGCCTAATTATTGTTGCCAGGATGCAGGACAAGATGCCTGACGACATAGTAATTAGGGCTGGCACAATAATCAATTACCTGAGGTAGTTTAGCATTTAGCGTCATTCAACTGCCTGTAGACAAGGTTACAGCAGTCCCCTTGGCTAATTGTTTTTAAAGAGAACAGCTTAACCAGTGATGGGGAAACATACACGGTTTCACCCAGCCAAATTGGAAGAAGCTGTAGGCAGTAATTTCCTTGGTCACTGGAACGTGTCTTGACTGTTAGTCYGACCGCTCGGCGGCTGAAACGGAGGACGATTTTAAATAAAAGCTTCTAGATCACCTCGTGATTACCATTTAAAGTAAAGTGTTGYATTTCAAATGGCACCCTGTTCCTTATTTAGTRCAATACTTTTCACCAGGACTCTGGTACACTATATAGGGAATAGGGTGCTATTTGGGACGCAGTCAAAGGCAGGGTTTCTCAATCAGCAGCCAGCTCAGAGGTGATTGGAGACTGTGGATCATTGGACAAAATGGAAGCTTGTTCGATATGCTACGCAGGATGCTCTATTCTTATTAAAACAGCTTCTTCTTGTTGGAAATCAGGAGCATCTTTGTCCTCTGGTGTAACGGCTGTCTTCGGGTGAAAGAGAGGAGGACCAAAATGCAGCGTGATGATAATCCATATTTTAATAGGCTACTTAAACAACGAACAAAAAACAACAAATTTACAGAAAGAACCGAAGATGCTACAGTCCTGAACTAGTGAACACAGAACAGATGAACACACGAACAGGAACAATCACCCACAAAACACACTACAAAAACAGGCTACCTAAATATGGTTCCCAATCAGAGACAATGACTAACACCTGCCTCTGATTGAGAACCATATCAGACCAAACAAGAAACCCCACATAGAAACAGACARCATAGACTATACCCACCCAACTCAAGTCCTGACCAACTAAAWAAAGACWAAACAAAGGAAAATAAGGTCAGAAACGTGACATCTGGTCAGTTTTGCCTCTAATTAAATGAAAATTGCTCTACTGTAGTGCAGTTCTTGGGTTCAAATACTATTTGATATAATTTCAAATACTTTATCTGTGGTTAATTAAGCTTTCCTGGCATAACGGACTAAAATAATAGTCCCAAAACTACAAACACCACCCATCTGGCACTCCAAGTAGGCTAGTTAAAGCAAACGCTAATAGTATTTGAAAGAGTTCACATACTATTTGAACCCAAGTCTTTTCTACTGTATGTCTGGTCTGATACTCGTCTGAGATACTGCCAGTATCATCATTGAATGAATTGCACAGATACTCCCAGATATTCACAAATTCATTACAGCACTGGGCCTATCTAAATAATACAGTGGTCCTTGGGGTGATCATTTGAGACCAATACCCTTTTCACACTATCGTACCTGGCTGAACCGTACTGTACTGGTCCTGATTCTCCATTCACATAGTTCTCTTCAGCACGGTTCCAGTAGCTATGGTGGATGCTTAACCAAGCAAGCACAGTACAGCCTGGCTTGGTTTGCCTCAGCTCGGTTTAGTTCAGCTCAGTAGTGTGAAAAGGGGACAAGTCCACTGTTTACAACCATACACTTGTGAGAAAAAAAAAGGCTTCCTAAAGGGTTCTCTGGCTGTCCAGGTAGAACCCTTTTGGGTTACATCGAGAACCATTTGTGAAAAGGGTTCTACCTGGAACCCAAACGTGTTGTATCTGGGACCAAAAGGCTTCTACCTAGAACCGAAAAAGGTTCTACCTGGAACCAAAAAAAGGTTCTTCAAAGGGTTATTCTATGGGGACAGCCAAATAACCCTTTTAGGTTCTAGATATCACCTTTTTTTTCCTAAGAGTGTAGCAACAGCTTGACTTTGTCTATGAATATCAAAAAGGTTGGCCAGACTATCACAGGGCTAGGTGCCCAGTCTAACCCTTTAGGTTCTAGATATCACCAATTTTTTTTCTAAGAGTGTAGCAACAGCTTGACTTTGTCTATGAATATCAAAAAAGTTGGCCAGACTATCACAGGGCTAGGTGCCCAGTCTGTCTGTCTTGCCATCATGCAGTCCTGATTGAGAGAAGCTTCAGAGTGGTGCTCTCACTCTGATCCTGATCCCAGAATCTAGCCTAAAATCAGCACCTACTAGAAGCTTTATTCTATGGTGGTGGTTTGGGTGTGATCTGTCATTAGAATGATCTCTTTTGTATTGTGTTTTTGGATCAAATAGGTAGATGTGGACTGAGGGGCTTCACTATCGTGTGTGTCTTTCATTGGCCGCTCATGATATGGCTTGATTGCAGAACGATCCTTTGAGTCTGCCGATTGAACACCGAGCTGTCTTCACAGAAGAGAGATGGAGAGAGATAAGAAAGAATCACAACATGTTTTGGCAACTCAGTAGTTTGTACATTTGTGGTGAATTTCAATCATCTCTAGCATCCTCAAACCCCTGGTCCTCACAGACACACAAACAAACACACACATATACACTCCTTACAAGAGATTTCTGAATATATAACATAAACATGTACACTCCAAAACGTGTTCTGACGAATTCTTAATAATGTAGTTGCCTATTATGTAGAACATTTCAGTTTCATTAGTGGATATTACATCTCCATGCAGATTTAAGGTTACAGAACCATGTTATGTTGTCTGGTCTGACTTCACTCTGTTACGCTATGTGCTCACGAGGTCCTTTGTGCAAATTAAGTCCAGAGATGTCATTACCATTTCATGCATAGTGGACACAGCAAACATCACATCATCATCATCATCATCATCATCAACATCATAGCCCTCCACAGCAGACATCACATCATCATCATAACCCTCCCATAGTGGACATCATCATCATCAGGGAGAGATGGAAGAGGAGATGGAGGGAGAGAGAAATGAGGTGGGAGAGATGTAGAACTCTTGGGACCAGAGATGAGAGGAACAACAATCAAGAAGCACCAATCACCTAGACCTACACAATAACAATTTCCATCCACCTGATAATCAACTCCAAAGTAAAGCATAGGTTAGTAATACACACAGAGATGGTAGCAATGCACAGGGCCAGTCAATAGTTTGGATACACCTACTCATTCAAGGGTTTTTCTTTATTTTAACTTTTTTCTACGTTGTAGAATAATAGTGAAGACATCAAAACTATGAAACAACACATATGGAATCATGTAGTAACCAAAAAAGTGTTAAACAAATCAAACTATATTTTAGATTCTTAAAAGTTGCCACCCTTTGCCTTGATGACAGCTTTGCACGCTCTTGGCATTCTCTCAACCAACTTCATGAGGAATGCTTTTCCAACAGTCTTGAAGGAGTTCCCACATATGCTGAGCACTTGTTGGCTGCTTTTCCTTCAGTCTGCGGTCCAACTCATCCCAAACCATCATAATTGGGTTGAGGTCAAGTGATTGTGGAGCGCAGGTCATCTGATGCAGCACTCCTTCACTCTCCTTGGTAAAATAGCCTTTACACAGCCTGGAGGTGTGTTTTGGGTCATTATCCTGTTGAAAAACAAATKATAGTCCCACTAAGCGCAAACCAGATGGGATGGCGTATCGCTGCTGAATGCTGGCTAAGTGTGCCTTGAATTCTTTTATTTATTTTTTCACCCCTTTTTTCTCCCCAATTTCGTGTTATCCAATTGGTAGTAGTTACAGTCTTGTCTCATCGCTGCAACTCCCGTACGGACTCAGGAGAGGCGAAGGTCGAGAGCCATGCGTTCTCTAAAACACAACCCAACCAAACCAAACCGCACTGCTTCTTGACACAATGCCCATCCAACCCAGAAGCCAGCCGCACCAATGTGTCGGAGGAAACACCGTATACCATGTCAGCGTGCACTGCACGCCACAGGAGTCGCTAGTGCGCAATGAGACAAGGCCAAACCCGGACGACGCTGGGCCAATTGTGCGCCGCCTGGTCACGGCCGGCTGCGACTGAGCCTGGACTCAAACCCAGAATCTCTAGTGGCACACTGAGATGCAGTGCCTTAGACCACTGCGCCACCCAGGAGGCCGTGCCTTGAATTCTAAATAAATCACAGACAGTGTTACCAGCAAAGCACCCCCACACCATCACAGCTCCTCCTCCATGCTTCATGGTGGGAACCACACATGCAAAGATCATCTGTTCACCTACTCTGTGTCTCACAAAGACACAAGGACAGTTTTCCACCGGTCTAATGTCCATTGCAAGTATTTCTTGGTCCAATCAAGTCTCTTCTTCTTATTGGTGTCCTTTAGTAGAGGTTTCTTTGCAGCAATTCGACCATGGAAGGCCTGATTCACGCAGTCTCCTCTGATCAGTTGATGTTGAGATGTGTCTGTTACTTGAACTCTGTGAAGCATTTATTTGGGCCGAACTCTGAGGCTGGTAACTCTAATGAACTTATCCTCTGCAGCAGAGATAACTCTTGGTCTTCCTTTCCTATGGTGGTCCTCATGAGAGCCAGTTTCATCTTAGCGCTTGATGGTTTTTGCGACTGCACTTGAAGAAACTTTGAAAGTTCTTGACATTTTTCAGAATTGACTGACCTTTATGTCTTAAAGTAATGACTTTCATTTCTCTTTGCTTATTTGAGCTGTTCTTGCCATAATGTCAACTTGGTCTTTTACCAAATAGGGCTATCTTCTGTCTACCACCCCTACCTTGTCAAAACAGAACTGATTGTCTCAAACACATTAACTGTACTTTTAACAAGGCACACCTGTTAATTGAAATGCATTCCAGGTGACTAKCTCATGAAGCTGGTTGAGATGGTTGAGAGTTCCCCCTCCACCAAGGGAAGCTGCATTGCAGACCGTGCGCCGGGTGAGAGTTCCCCCTCCACCAAGGGAAGCTGTGTTGCAGCCTGTGTGCCCTCCACCAAGGGAAGCTGTGTTGCAGCCTGTGTGCCCTCCACCAAGGGAAGCTGTGTTGCAGCCTGTGTGCCCTCCAACCAGGGATGAAGTGCGTGAGGCTCCCAAATCAGCAGGTGCCAGGACTGAGGGGGAAGGTTTGGCCACAAGTGTCAAGGGTCCATCCACGTCTACAGTTCACGTGTTGACTGCCTCAGTCCTGCAAACCCAGAACGTGTTGAACACATTGGTTGGGCAGATTTTTWWWWWWTWTTTTTTTTTTTAACCTTTATTTAACTAGGCAAGTCAGTTAAGAACAAATTATTATTTACAATGACAGCCTAGGAACAGTGGGTTAACTGCCTTGTTCAGGGACAGAAGGACAGATTTTTACCTTGTCAGCTCGGGAATTTGATCTATCAACCTTTCGGTTACTGGCCCAACTCTCTCTAACCACTAGGCTACCTGCCACCCCAACTTCCGTGTATCCCGTGGACAATACGTGTAGAATCGCCTCGATCACTTGTGGCAGGATGCTGCTGAATGATGACTGTGATATAACCGACCTGTCACTCATTTCCCTCTGGAATGTCCCAGCAGCGAGGAATCCCAGAGTGGACAGTACTTGGACAGATACGGGTATGACATGATTACAGCGTGTCTTCCTTTCCAGATTAGGGGCTAAATCCACGTAGAAATCTAACAGAACATTTATCGAGAGACGATAGCGACTTATAAGCCATGGATCATCATCAGCAAAAAAAGTAATTCCGTAAAACTCTTTTCAATGTCTTCCAATAACACAAGAACAGCCATGGTTCCGTTTTTTTTGACACACTATTTATAGAACATCGCATCCTGTTTACAATTCAAAACACCTTGCATCTGGAMATGAATTCCTCACACCTTTAATTGATCATTCCTAACACATTGTTCATAAAGTTTAATGCAAAGTTCACCACGGGCTTGAATGCATATGCGTCCCAAACTGCAATACCCCTACACAACCAGCAGGAAAATCACTTACGTCAAGTCTAGACTTTGCGTAGAGATAAGATCAGATCCAAGTCAAAGTAAGGTTTTAGAAATAACTACTTAGACGTGGTTTTCTGTGTATGTCATACTTAAGAACAAAATCGTAAGTCCGTTTTATAAATGAGGCCTCTGGGTATGGCCCCCCCAAAAATCCATACTGGAGCCATCTCCACCCTGGTTCCTCAGTACAGAAACACCAACTCCTGCTGTGGAATGCGCTCTTGTTAGGTTTATCACCCAAAGACATGGTAAATCTTGTGTCAGCATTAAGCCCCCAGAGGCCCATTCTCAGTATTCTCAGTACACAGATGACAGTGTTCTAAGAACCCCTCTATTCTGTTGCAATAAAACAACCATTTGATGCAATAACAGCATTATGACATCATCTTGTAATTTTTCTCTCACGCCGGCACTCAAACCCGTGTCTAGCGACTGTCAAGCTAACACCTTAAGCGTTACACCAAGAGGTCTGAACCTCTTGACGAGGTCGTTTGTTGTTGTGATAAGGTTGCTACAATATTATAAGAAAGATGTCGTGGTCCCACTTGGCCACACAATGCTATRATGCTCTTCTGTAATGACACGGCTATGTGGCTCTGAATTAGTCGTTTTCTCTGTAGTATTACCGGGGTATTTCATTCCATTTGCCACATCACATGTTACATGTAGTTTAGTGTGAATATGGTGCATATTACATGAACCAACTTACTGTATGAGACGTGAATACAGTTTATACTTGACATGGGGGAAGGGAGGGGGAGGACGGGGGAGGAAGCAGAAGGAAGGGGGAAGGGAAAGGAAGCGGAAAGGAAGGGGAGGAAGGGGGAAGAAGGGGAAGGAAGTGGGAGGAGCAGAAGGAAGGGAAAGGAAGAGGGAGGCTCACTGGGTAAATAATTATACTATATTACCGTTGTGCCATGTTAGCCACAACCCACAAAACAAACATGAATTTAACTTATGGTTCGTTTGAGTAGGATGATGAACCTGAAGTAATATGCATTATTTGGGGAAGCGCTGCGTGATGCAGTTTGTCTCTGGTTCTAATATTACAGTTAGTGTGTGTGACCGTGTGTGTGTCTGCCTGCCTATGACATGCGTGCGTGCATGCCGGCTACGTGTGTGAGTGTGTGCGTGTGTGAGTGTGCACGTGTATACGTGCCTGCTTTCCTGACCGTCTGCGTGCGTCTGTGACAGGAGGAGGACGATAGTTGTTTTGTCTGCCCAGCTGTGTCTCATCAGGCTGTCATCATAATCCTCTTAGTCAATCCATCATTTTCTTCATCAACAAAAACAAGAGCAAGAGGGCAAATGTTTAGCAGACTATCCACAATCCAATCCACAATCACAATCCAATCCACAAATCCACACACCTATCAAATCCAATCCACAATCCAATCCCAATCCCAATCCATCAATCCAATCCCAATCCACACATCCCATCCACAATCCACAATCACAATCCCAATCCACAATCCACAATACCCCCAATCCACAATCCCAATCCACAATCCCAATCACAATCCAATCACAATCCCAATCCACAATCACAATCCACAATCCCAATCCACAATCCCAATCCCAATCCACAATCCCAATCCCAATCCAATCCACAATCACATACAATCCCAATCCAACAATCCACAATCCCAATCACAATCCCAATCCACAATCCCAATCACAATCCAATCCACAATCACAATCCCAATCCACAATCCACAATCCAATCCACAATCCCAATCCCAATCCACAATCCCAATCCACAATCCACAATCCAATCCACATCACAATCACAATCACAATCCAATCCAATCCTACATATCCACCAATCCCAATTACCACAATACTCACATGGAGATTGGAAGAATGTGCTTGTAAGACTAGTAGTGATGTTTTGAATCATGCAGAAGAATTGGGAGGGAGTCAACCTTTTTTTGTGTCTTTTATTGACTTCCTGGTTCCTGATCTCTCTCTGTATAAATCTTGTCTTTAATCTGAATTGGGCTGTTGGACCAACTGTGCTCTTTTTATGTTGGTATTTTATTAGGATCCCAATGATCTGTTGAGAAAGCAGCAGCTACTCTTCCTGGGGTCCCACACAAACACAAAACATGAACAGTACAGAAATTAATAGACACGAACAGCTCAGGGACGAACTTCATACATTTTTGTTTTTAAGATAGAATTTAGTGTCAGTAGCCCATCTCTGCACTGTCTCTGTGTCTGTCTGAAGATATTCTACAGCACATGACTACGGTTTGACTTAGAATCCCTCATCCTGAAGCTCAATATATACATGTGTGTATGTGTGACCACGTCCTGTCTCTCTGGTGCCACTCTCAGGCCCTAAGTGTGTGTCGTGTGTATTGAATCTATGTGTGTGTGAGGCCCTAGCCTCTCCTCCTCTCTGTGAAAGCTACCCAGTCTCCCTCTTCTGTCTCTCCCTCTTCTATCTCTCTCTCTCTCTCTCCTCTTCTCTCTCTCTCTCTCTCTCTCTTCTCTCTCTCTCTGTCTCTCTCCCGTGTCTCTCTCCGTGTCTCTCTCTCTCTCTCTCTGTCTCTCTCCGTGTCTCTCTCTCTCTCTCTCTTCTCTCTCTGTCTCACTCCGTGTCTCTCTCTCTCTCTCTTCTCTCTCTCTCTCTCTCTGTCTCTTCTCTCTCTCTCTCTCTGTCTCTCTCTTCTCTCTCCTTCTCTCCCTCTCTCTCTCTCTCATCTCTCTCTCTCTCTCTCTTCTCTCTCTCTCTCTCAATTCAATTCAAGGGGCTTTCATTGGCATGGGAAACATGTGTTAACATTGCCAAAGCAAGTGAGGTAGATATTATACAAAAGTGAAATAAACAATACAAATTAACAGTAAACATTACACATCAGAAGTTTAAAACAATAAAGACATTACAATGTTATATTATATATATACAGTGTTGTAACAATGTACAAATGGAAAAGCACACAAGTTAAAATAAATAAGCATAAATATGGGTTGTATTTACAATGGTGTTTGTTCTTCACTGGTTGCCCTTTTCTTGTGGCAACAGGTCACAAATCTTGCTGCTGTGATGGCACCTGTGGAATTTCTCCCAGTAGATATGGGAGTTTATCAAAATTGGATTTTCTTTCAAATTCTTTGTGGATCTGTGTAATCTGAGGGAAATATGTCTCTCTAATATGGTCATACATTGGGCAGGAGGTTAGGAAGTGCAGCTCAGTTTCCACCTCATTTTGTGGGCAGTGTGCACAATAGCCTGTCCTTCTCTTGAGAGCCATGTCCTGCCTACGGCGGCCTTTCTCAATAGCAAGGCTTATGCTCACTGAGTCTGTACATAGTCAAAGCTTTCCTTAAGTTTGGGTCAGTCACAGTGTCAGTAGATTCTGCCACTGTGTACTCTCTGTTTAGGGCCAAATAGCATTCTAGTTTGCTCTGTTTTTTTTTGTTAATTCTTTCCAATGTGTCAAGTAATTATCTTTTTGTTTTCTCATGATTTGGTTGGGTCTAATTGTGCTGTTGTCCTGGGGCTCTGTCGGTGTGTTTTGTGTTTGTGAGACAGAGCTCTCTCTCTCTCTCTTCTCTCTCTCCTCTTCGTCTCTCTCTCTCTCTGTCTCACTCCGTGTCTCTCTCTCTGTCTCTTCTGTCTCTCTCTGTCTCTCTCTTGGTCTCTCTCTCTCTCTCTCCTCTCTCTCTCTCTCTCTCTCTCTCTCTCTCTCTCTCCTCGTTGTCCCTCTCTCTCTCTGTCTCTCTCCAAAGGAATAGGAGAAATTTCTAATGTTATACTATGTATACTACAGTGTTATAACAATGTGCACATAGGTAAGTACAAAAGAGAAAATAAATAAACACAAATATGGGTTGTATTTACAATGGGGTTTTGTTCTTCACTGGTTGCCCTTTTCTTGTGGCACAGGTCACAACATCTTGCTGCTGTGATTGCACACTGTGGTATTTCACCAAATAGATATGAGTTTAACAAAATTGGATTTGTTTGCGAAATCTTTTTGGGTCTGTATAATCTGAGGGAAATATGTGTCTCTAATATGTCTCTCCCTCCCTCTCCCTCTCTCTCTCTCTCTCTCTCTCTCCCTCCCTCTCCCTCTCTCTCTCTCTCTCCTCTCATCTCCCTCTCTGTCTCCTCCTCCCTTTCTCTCTCTCTCTCCCTTCTCCCCTCTCTCTCTCTCTCTCTCTCTCCTCCCTCTCTCTCTCTCTTTCTTTCTCTCTCTCTCTCTCTCTTCTCGCTCCTTTTCTTTTTCTATCTTTTCCAACTGACAGCCTTTGTAAGTCCTCTTCACCCCACACCTCACCACTTCAGCATGGAACCAGTTCTATGTATAGATCTCTCCCAGGCCTTGTGGCCTCGTCATTAGAAAGGCCTATCTCACATCTCACTGCATTCTTGTCTTGGTGGCTATGACTAGGCCATCTCTCATTTATTTATTCTAGACTCCACAGTTCAATGCGGCACACCCCACTTCTGTTTTGGTAAAAAGCTGAGAGATGGGCTAGGAGAAACTAAACCATTCGTAAATACATAGACAGAGCTATGGATTCAAGGACTGATCGTCCACAATATCACCATTATAGTTGAAATCATGTTATGAGGCGATACAGTGTTTATTTACATTTACATTGTTTACAAACATCGGAGTAAAACAAGCTCGTATTTGGGGTTCTAACTGAGAGTCATAAGTTATATTCTTCAAGAATCAATGGGTATACAGTGTGACATTCATTTATACTTATTTTCTATCCACTATGCATTCACCTATCATGGTCCAGATCTGTTTGTGTTGCAAAACCAACTCTTATGCTCGCTGTTATTCCAAGACAGCACAAACAGCTCTGGGACCAGGCTAGCATTACTCCCTATTGAGTCCAGTAATGCTGCAATGCGCCAGCGTTATCTCCGGGGTGTTGTGTTCTGTGATGTGTCTGAGATCTAGTCGTCTTTTCTGTTGATGAGACACTCCCTCCCTCCTTATCATATGTGATTCTCCCAAATGTCAAACGGTCCCCCTGAGAGCTATGGTAACGTACACAGTACTGGTGCAGGATGGTATAATTGTGACATTCATGTGAAGTGAGACAGAGGCAAAGCACCATTTGTGCATTCCCTCCTAACTCCCCAGTTAAAGACAGTCCACTCAGAGGAGTTTGTTTAGCATCGAAAGAAAGTGGAATCACTTAATTGTTAATTTGTGGACAGGACTGGAGAATCGATCTGTCAGGTAGCACTTTTCCACAGAACAGAAGCCTGTTTGCATGGCTGGGAGTTGTGTGTGT
>NW_019943062.1:51493-65452 GCF_002910315.2 Salvelinus sp. IW2-2015 | reverse complement strand
GTGTGTGTGTGTGTGTGTGTGTGTGTGTGTGTGTGTGTGTGTGTGTGTGTGTGTGTGTGTGTGTGTGTGTGTGTGTGTGTGTGTGTGTGTGTGTGTGTGTGTGTGTGTGTGTGTGTGTGTCTGTGTGCGTGCGCGCGCGCGCGCAAGGCCTACCTTCTCCACTCCACAGTGTTTTGTATGACTGTCCATCGAGCCTCTCTGACCCCAGTGGCCCCGATCCCTGAGAAGTTGCGGAAGCCCAAATCAACACATTGCAATTACTGTCTATTCCTTCAGTGTTACATTCTGTGTCCCAAATGGCACCATAGTCCCTACACAGTATATATCGGAATAGGGTTCCATTTGGGATGTAGTCACTGCTTCCCACAGTGAGTAGCTTCAACAGGAGAGTTAGCTTCAACGAGAGAGTTAGCTTCAACAGGAGAGTTAGCTTCAACGGAGAGTTAGCTTCAACAGGAGAGTTAGCTTCAACGGGAGAGTTAGCATCAAACAAGAGAGTTAGCTTCAACAGGAGAGTTAGCTTCAACAGGAGAGTTAGCTTCAACAGGAGAGTTAGCTTCAACGGGACACGTTAGCTTCAACGGGAGAGTTAGCTTCAACAGGACAGTTAGCTTCATGGGACAGTTAGCTTCAACGGGAGAGTTTAGCTTCAACGGGAGAGTTAGCTTCAACGGGAGAGTTAGCTTCAACGGGAGAGTTAGCTTCAACGGGAGAGTTAGCTTCAACGGGAGTTAGCTTCACGGGAGTTAGCTTCAACGGGAGAGTTAGCTTCAACAGGAGAGTTAGCTTCAATGGGAGAGTTAGCTTCAACGGGAGAGTTAGATTCAACGAGAGAGTTAGCTTCAAATGGAGAGTTAGCTTCAACGAGAGAGTTAGCTTCAACAGAGAGTTAGCTAACGGGAGAGTTAGCTTCAACGAGAGAGTTAGCTTCAACAGGAGAGTTAGCTTCAACGAGAGAGTTAGCTTCAACAGGAGAGTTAGCTTCACACGGAGAGTTAGCTTTCAACGAGAGAGTTAGCTTCACAGGACAGTTAGCTTCAACAGGAGAGTTAGCTTCAACAGGAGAGTTAGCTTCAACAGGAGAGTTAGCTTCAACAGAGTTTAGCGTCAACAGGACAGTTAGCTTCAACGGGAGAGTTAGCTTCAACAAGGAGAGTTAGCTTCAACAGGAGAGTTAGCTTCAACAGGAGAGTTAGCTTCACACGGAGAGTTCTTCAACGGGAGAGTTAGCTTCAACGGAGAGTTCACGGAGAGTTAGCTTCAACAGGAGAGTTAGCTTCAACAGGAGAGTTAGCTTCAACAGGAGAGTTAGCTTCACAGGAGAGTTAGCTTCAACAGGACAGTTAGCTTCAACAGGAGAGTTAGCTTCAACGGGAGAGTTAGCTTCAACAGGACAGTTAGCTTCAACAGGAGAGTTAGCTTCACGGGAGAGTTAGCTTCAACAGGAGAGTTTAGCTTCAACAGGACAGTTAGCTTCAACAGGAGAGTTAGCTTCAACGGGAGAGTTAGCTTCAACAGGAGAGTTAGCTTCAACAGGACAGTTAGCTTCAACGGGACAGTTAGCTTCAACAGGAGAGTTAGCTTCAACGGGACAGTTAGCTTCAACGGAGAGTTAGCTTCAACAGGAGAGTTAGCTTCAACAGGAGGAGCTCACGGAGAGTTAGCTTCAACAGGACAGTTAGCTTCAAGCAGGAGAGTTAGCTTCAACAGGACAGTTAGCTTCATGGGACAGTTAGCTTCAACGGGAGAGTTAGCTTCAACGGGAGAGTTAGCTTCAACGGGAGAGTTAGCTTCACGGGAGAGTTAGCTTCAAACGGAGAGTTAGCTTCAACGGGAGAGTTAGCTTCAACGGAGGAGTTAGCTTCAACGGGAGAGTTAGCTTCAACAGGAGAGTTAGCTTCAATGGGAGAGTTAGCTTCAACGGGAGAGTTAGATTCAACGAGAGAGTTAGCTTCAATGGGAGAGTTAGCTTCAACGAGAAGAGTTAGCTTCACAAGGAGAGTTAGCTTCAACGGGAGAGTTAGCTTCAACGAGAGAGTTAGCTTCAACAGGAGAGTTAGCTTCACGAGAGAGTTAGCTTCAACAGGAGAAGTTAGCTTCAACAGGAGAGTTAGCTTCAACGAGAGAGTTAGCTTCAACAGGACAGTTAGCTTCAACAGGAGAGTTAGCTTCAACAGGAGAGTTAGCTTCAACAGGAGAGTTAGCTTCAACAGGAGTTAGCGTCAACAGGACAGTTAGCTTCAACGGGAGAGTTAGCTTCAACTAGGAGAGTTAGCTTCAACAGGAGAGTTAGCTTCAACAGGAGAGAGCTTCAGGCTCAACAGGAGAGTTAGCTTCAACGGAGAGTTTAGGCTTCAACAGGAGAGTTTAGCTTCAACAGGGAGAGTTAGCTTCAAACAGGAGAGCTTAGCTTCAACAGGAGAGTTAGCTTTTTCAACAGGAGAGTTAGCTTCACCGGAGAGTTAGCTTCAACAGGACAGTTAGCTTCAACAGTGTGTGTGTGTGTGACCTTTGTTGTGTCTGTGAGGTGTGTTTTCTACCTCTGAAGAGGACAATGATTAATTTGTGTTATTTATTTTACTACTCTGAAGGGCCTTCTATTGGGCTCATGTAACCGGTGTGAAATGGCTAGCTAGTTAGCAGGGTGTGTGCTGAATAGCGATTCAATCGGTGACGTCACTCGCTCTGAGACCTTGAAGTAGTTGTTTCCCTTGCTCTGCAAGTGCCGTTGCTTTTGTGGAGCGATGGGTAACGATGCTTCGAGTGTGGCTGTTGTCTATGTGTGCAGAGGGTCCCTGGTTCGAGCCCAGCTAGTGGCGAGGAGAGGGACGGAAGCAATACTGTTACACTCACACATTTGTCATTTCCCCCGCACTGTTTTTCAAATGGAAAGAAAACATAGAAATTCACTACAACAACCTCCCGAGCCCTTGCTTACCCAGATGTTTTTCTAGGCAGAAAACAGAAAGCACAGAGCATGGAAAAAATATATATTTTACCTCAATAATGAAGACTATATCTTAATAAAGGATAGCAGCTCAAGTGCCACAGTGACACAAACAGAGAACTGGGTCGGTCAGAGCATTCTCCTTGCTCTAGTAAACAGCAGTAATCCGTAAGGTTGTAAAGGTTCTGTGTTTTAACCATTCCCAGGTTGTCGTTAAGTTAGTTAATTACCTGCTCTTATTGGATGAGCAAAGCCCATAAACCTGCAATAACACCTTGTTAAACCCAGCTGCTGATTTAATCCGCTTCTGTCTGCTTGCCCCCGCCTGCCCGCCTGCCCGCCTGCCCGCCTGCCCGTCTGCCCGTCTGCCCGTCTGCCCGTCTGCCCGTCTGCCCGTCTGTCCGTCCCTCCGTCCGTCCGTCCCTCCGTCCGTCCGTCCGTCCGTCCGTCCGTCCGCCTGTCTGTCTGTCTGTCTGTCTGTCTGTCTGTCTGTCTATCTGTCTGTCTGTCTGTCATCCTGCCCTGCCCTGCCTGCCTGCCTGCCTGCCGTGCCTTGCCTGCTGGCTGTCCTGTCTGTCTTGTCTGTCTTGTCTTGTCTGTCCCCACAGCCACCAGACAAACTGTTTATGAAACACAACATAAAAGCTGACATTGTTCAACCTGTTCCTGATCATTCCTCCTGCTAAGTGCTTTATTCTCTCACCTCCTGAGGAGAGAGAAAACGCGAATAGGAGAGGGAGAGAATGGATGAGAGAGAGGTGTTTGAAAGCGAGAAGTGAAGACAGAAAGGGAGAGAGGGAGGACAGGTGGTTCGCGAAGAAGACGCGAGACGAGGAGAAGAAAGACAGAGGAAAGAGAGAGAAAAGCAGAGAAGAGACAGAGAGAGAGAGGAGATAGGGAGAGAGAGAGAGAGTTGAGATAGAGAAAAAAAACAGAGAGAGGAGAGATAGGGGAAAGAGAGAGAGAGATAGATAGGGTAGACGGAAAAGACACAGGTGTCTGAGAGGAGAGGAGTTTGAGAGGAGGAGAGATGCAGAGTTTGTCCTAAAAGAGCACTTGAGCTTCACAGTAACACACAGCTAATCCTCTGAGCGTCACCACACTGTTCTGCATCTAAGCACCCTACTTTCAAATACAGACACCTCTCCCTAACTGTGCCTCTCTCCTTCCCTCCCTAGCTTACCATGCCTTTTCTCCCTCCCCCTCTCTCCTATACTTGCTTTCTCCTTCCAGTGCTCTCCCACTCTCTACCACCCCTACCTCCTTAAATGTGCTTCTCTCCTTCATTCCCTCCCCCTTTTCTCCCTCCTTTCCCCCCTCCTTCCCTCCTTGCTCCCCCCTCCCTCCTTCCCTTCATTCCATCCATACCTCTCTCTCTCTCTCTCTCCCTTCCCTGTAGATGACCAGATAACCGACTGAATGCAGAACTCAGGGCCTAACGTTCTTCAGTACAATCATGATCAACATCCACCTTCTTTAGGTCTTCATGGATACATTAGATGTTCAAAATGGACTCAAGGACAATTACACAGCATGGCATTATCAAAAAAAAAGAGTCTCTGATTTACGTAGTTCCGTCTGAGGAGCTGCCCGTAGCCTAAATGAGTTATGGGTCATTTTCTACAAATAGCAACAAAACAGTAGCACTTTCAGTCCGTATTAAAAGGATGCTTTATTTTCCACCAAAAAAGCTCTCCCCAGGGCAGTACAGCTATTAGGCCTAAAGCTGGTCTATCATCCTAAAGTGTGTGTGTGTGTGTGTGTTTGTGTGTGACTAGGCCTACAGCTGTTATCTAGGGCTATCGTCATWACTTACCCTCCATGTAATGGTGCAAGCTAATAATGGGGCTAACCTGTTAGGGTTCAAACTGGTTGACTGCAGTGATTAACACATGAAGCCCTTTAAGGACGATTAGTCTGAAGAGAGCCCGTCTGAAAGCAGGTGATTACACCAGAGATGGACTATAATGTTTAACGTTAAATAACAATTAATTCACTACTACCGTTGAGACTGAGAGGAAACTAACATGCTGTTGATAGT
Source organism: Salvelinus sp. IW2-2015 (assembly GCF_002910315.2). Lineage (NCBI taxonomy): Eukaryota > Metazoa > Chordata > Actinopteri > Salmoniformes > Salmonidae > Salvelinus > Salvelinus sp. IW2-2015. The sequence continues at coordinate 60,464 of NW_019943062.1, read as the reverse complement.
TGCTGCTAGTGATTAGGCTGTGATCTCATGAAGAGACATTTAAATAAAAAATAACTGATTGGAACTTTAAATTTGCATTTTCATTTAAATAATAAGTCAATGTCAGATAACTTAGCGGTGCGAGAAAAGGCAATGCCAAGGCCGTGGTTTCAATTTTCAAAGATATCACATTAGCAAAAATGTATGGCCTCACACTGTAGCACTGCATTCTAAGTGGCTTCGGATAAAAGTGCCTGTTAAATGGCATAATTCTATTAGATATAGTAGTTAAATACAGTAGATAGATGTTAGATTAGATACAGTAGTTAAATACAGTAGATAGATGTTGATATGATAATCTAGGTAGTGTAAAATTACAGTAAGATAGATTGTTGTCACGAACAGTAAGTTAAAAAATACAGTAGATAGATGTTAGATAAGAAGTACATAAAGTAGTAATGTAAATAGATACAGTTAAATCATAGAATAGTGTTAGATAAGAATATTGTAGTATAGCAATACAGTAGATATGATGATTAAGATACAGATATGTATTAACAATACAGTAGATAGATGTTACAGAATTAGTAAGCGTAGTCTCAAATACAGTAGATAGTATGTTAGATTAGTTTAATACATAGTAAAATAGATGGTATTAATAGCAGTAGAATAGAGAATGGTCAGATAGATTAAGTTACAGTAGTTAAATACAGTAAATAGATGTTAGATTAGATACAGTAGTTAAATACAGTAGATAGATGTTAGATAAGATATAGTAGTTAATACAGTAGATAGATGTTAGATTAGATACAGTAGTTAAATACAGTAGATAGAATGTTAGATAAGATATAGTAGTTAATACAGAGATAGATGTTAGATAAGATATCGTAGTAAATACAATAGATAGATGTTAGATAAGATATAGTAGTTAAATACAGTAGATGAATCTTAGATTAGTTACAGTAGTTAAATACAGTAGATACATGGTAAGATAGATTAGATACAGTAGTTAAATAACAGTAGCTAGATGGTTAGATTCGATACAGCAGTTAAATACAGTAGCTAGATGGTTAGATTCGATACAGTAGTATAATATAGTAGATAGATGGTTAGATTCAGTATACAGTAGTTAAATACAGTAGATGGTTAGTAGAAGTATACGGCAGTTAAAATACAGTAGATACATGTGTAAGATAGATTAGATATAGTAGTTAAATCAGTAGCTAGATGGTTAGATTCGATACATGTAGTTAAATACAGTAGCTAAGTGGTTAGATTCGATACAGTAGTTAAATACAGTAGATAGAAGGTTAGATATATTATCAACCAAGGCAGTTAAATACAGTAGACAGCTGGTTAGATTAGATAAAGCAGTTAATACAATAGTAGATAGATGGTTAGAATAGAAATACAGTACAGTATGTAAATACAGTAGATAGATGGTTAGATAGATTATACAAGGCAGTTAAATACAGGTAGATAGATGGTTAGATAAAGCAGTTAAATACAGTAGATAGATGTTAGATTAGATTAAATACAGTAAGTTAAATACAGTAGATAGAGTGGTTAGATTAGTTTATCAGGTAGTTTAAATACAGAAGATTGATGGTTAGATTAGATACAGTAGTTAAATGCAGAAGATAGATCGTTGTTAGTAGATACAGTAGTAATATCAGTAGACGATGGTTAGATAAATATGTTAGTGTACAGGTTAAATAGTTAATTATACAGTAGATAGATCTGGTTAGAGTATGGTTAGTTACAGTAGGTTAAATAGCATGAAGATAGATGGTTAGAATAAGTACAAGTAGTTAAATATCAGAAGATAGATGGTTAGATTAGTTATACAGTAGTTAACAAAACGTAGCTGGTGATTAGATACTAGAATAGTTAAGTTACAGTAGAGATCGGACATAGGTTAATCAGTATTTAAGTTACAGTAGTTAAATACAGTAGAGATCAGATGAAGTTAGAATATATTGAGTTACAGTAGTAATAATACAGTAGATAGATGGTAGATTAGATTAAATACAGTAGTTAACACAATAGTAGCTGGTAGATAGTTGATACAGCTAGTAGTTACCGTATACAGGTCGAACATAGGGAGTAGATTAGTTACAGCTAGTAATAAGATTAGTTACAGGAGAACACGTAGATAGGGATGCGTTAGACAGAGATTGAGGTCGTAGCATAGTAGTTAAATACAATAGCTGGGAGGCGCAGTGCAGAAGATAGATGGTTAGCTTAGATACAGTAGTAATACAGTAAATATAATGCGTTAGAATGATACAGTAGTTAATACAGTAGATAGAGTTTAGACAGATTAGTTACAGTAGTTAAATACAGTAGTTACCTGGTTAGATAAGATAAGTAGTGTAAATACAGTAGATAGATGTTAATAGATTAGTACAGTAGTTAAATACAATTGATAGATGTTAGATTAGATACAGTAGTTACATACAGTAGACATATGGTTAGATAGATTAGTTACAGTAGTTAAATACAGTAGATAGATGGTTAGATATATTAGATAAAGTAGTTAAATACAGTAGACAGATGTTTAGAGAAATATTAGTTACAGTATTTAAATAGATAGTATACAGGATTAAATACAGTAGATAGATGGTTAGAAAGATTAGATACGTAGTTAAATACAGTAGATAACGTTAGATAGATTACAAATACAGTAGTTAAATACAGCAATAGATAGCTGGGTAGATTAGATACAGTAGTTAATTACAGAAGATAGTTGGTTAGATTAGATACAGTAGTTAAATACAGAAGATAGAATGGTTAGATTGATACAGTAGTAAATACACGAAGATAGATGGTTAGATATAGATACAAGCACTTAATTACAGAAGATAGATGGTTAGATTAGATACGGTAGTTAAATACAGAAGATAGATGGTTAGATTAGATACGTAAGTTAAATACAGAAGATAGATGGTTAGATTAGATACAGCAGTTAATTACAGAAGATAGATGGTTAGATTAGATACAGTAGTTAAATACAGAAGATAGATGGTTAGATTAGATACAGTAGTTAAATACAGTAGATAGATGGTTAGATAGATTAGATACAGTAGTTAAATACGTTAGATCAATTGTTAGATTAAACATAGTAGTTAAAACACAGTAGATAGCTGGTTAGATAGATTAAATACAGTAGTTAAATACGTTAGATCAATTGTTAGATTAAACATAGTAGTTAAACACAGAAGATAGCTGGTTAGATTAGATACAGTAGTTAAATACAGTAGTTCGATGGTTAGATAAGATATGGTAGTTAAATACAGTAAATAGGTATTTAAATAGATTAGTTACAGGAGTTAAATAGATTAGTTACAGGAGTTAAATACAGTAGATAGTTGGTTAGATTAGATACAGTAGTTAAATACAGTAGACAGCTGGTTTAGATTAGATTCAGCAGTTAAATAAAGTAGATAAATGGTTATATTAGATACAGTAGGTAAATACAGTAGGTAGATGGTTAGATAGATTAGATACAGTAGGTAAATACAGTAGGTAGATGGTTAGATAGATTAGATGCAGTAGTTAAATACAGTAGATAGATGGTTATATTAGATACAGTAGTTAAATACAGTAGTTAGCTGGTTAGATTAGATACAGTAGTTAAATACAGTAGATAGATAGTTAGATAGATTAGATACAGTAGTTAAATACAGTAGATAGATGTTAGATAGATTAGTTACAGTATTTAAATAGAAACAGATAGATGGTTAGATTAGACATAGTAGTTAAATAAAGTAGGTGGATGGTTAGAATAGATACAGTAGTTAAATACATTATATAGATGGTTAAAAAGATACAGTAGTTAAATACAGTAGATAGATGGTTAGTTAGATTAGACACAGTAGTTAAATACAGTTATAGATGGTTAGTTAGATTAGACACAGTAGATAAATACAATAGGTAGATGGTTAGATTAGATTACAGTAGTTAAATACAGTTAATAGATGGTTAGATAGATTAGACACAGTGGATAAATAACATAGGTAGATGGTTAGATTAGATACAGTAGTTAAATACAGTTAATAGATGGTTAGATAGATACAGTAGCACCCCTGGTGTCTATAACAGGTGTTGGTAACTCCAGTCCTTGAGTCCCTGATTGGTGTCACACTTTTCCTCCATCCCTAACAAACATAGCTGATTAATCAAATTACATCTAAACTGAAGATCATGATAGGTGATAATTGGAGTCAGGTGTGTTAGCTGGGGCAAAAGTGTGACTCCAATCAGCCCCCCCCCCCCCCCCCTCTCCCTCGAGGACTGTAATTTCCCACCCCTGGTCTATGAGATAGATATAAGACAAGTTTAAACAACAGCTGACATGTCTAGATCAGAATGATAGAGATTGTTTTATTTTTCTCCAGTTCAGGCTGGATCTCATACATTTAGTTTATTTTAGTCCCTTGGTTTTATTTAACCATCCGCTGGTGTTGTCATCGTGGGCCTTAAGCTACCGTACACACAAAGACTGATTGTTCTACCCTGACGTAGTTCCTCTCTCTGAAGATTAAATGAAACACAAATGTAACAAGATATCAAATAAATAACTTTTTAATGTGGCAGGTCTATTAATAATGACTTGGTAAACATTTATGGATCATTTTAAGCACACATTTTAGTCATTTAGCAGATGCTTGTATCCAAAGCTACTTACAGTAGTGAGTGCATACTTTTTCGCACTGGTCCCCCACGTGGGAATTGAACCCTCAAACCTGGCATTGCAAGCGCCATGCTCTACCAACTGAGGCGCAAGGGGACATCATAGACATGCGCGTGTACGTGCATGCACACGCACACACACACACTCACACACACACACTCACACACACTGGATTTTTGGGTCATTGTCAAGTATCTGTATTGTTCTTCCTGGCATCGTATCATTGGTCAAGAGACTCAAGCCAATCAGATTGAATGTGTGTAAAGAGTCAGAGGACAGAATTAATGGTAAGACTTTAGATATACAGTAGATGTTCATGAGCAGTTATTAACACTTATGCATAGCTCATAAGCACTAAATGTGCTTATAATGCTTGATGAACAGGACATTCACAGGAGGTGTTACCGAATCATGATAATACTCGCTGATGTACGTTACGCGTGATTTTTCATGGTTGAGAATGAGAATGTTATCTGACTAATCTTTCCCATTATTTTATTAATGACTGTATAATAGTACTCTTTCCCATATTCGTACTCTGGCTGCAAGCAATAGGCATTTCACTTACTGAGTGGGTGACAAAAAACATTCAAATATTCATGAGCTATTCCTTCAAAGTTTTTATATTCCAACTTTAGACGACATGTCTGTGGGATAATCTTAATAAGGATTGGATAATATTTCAGCCAGGAGATATTTCAGTGAGGAGATATCTGAATGAGCACTAAGCTTAATCTAGGAACGTGATACCTCTGAATAGTGTCGGAAGGGTGTTTATACGCTCCCATCTCCACTGCAAGCGTTATAGCCTAAAACTGTTACAGTGTTGACCTCAAAATCAGATCTATCTAAATAACGTGACACTCAGGAAGGGTTTAAAGCAGTTTGATGCTCCCATCTCAACATTCATTTGAGTAATTTAGCAGACGCTAAAGGTGAGACAACCACATATCACAGTCTTAATAAGTCAAACTTTTTCCTAGATAAAGCAGCTGTCAGAAAAGTCAGTGGTAGTTCCCCGTGAGCCGAAGACGTGGATGTCGATTAAGGCAGCCCCCCCCCCCCACCTCTCTGATTCAGAGGGGTTGGGTTAAATGTGGAAGACACATTTCAGTTGAAGGCATTCCGTTGTACAACTGACTAGGCATCCCACCTTTCCCTTAGTAAGAACAGACAAGTGTTAGTGCTAGAAAGGGAAGAACAGACAAGTGTTAGTGCTAGAAAGGGAAGAACAGACAAGTGTTAGTGCTAGAAAGGGAAGAAAAACAGAAGAGTGTACTTCAAGGTTCAGTACAGGTGAATATCTGACTGCGCTTTATAACCTAAACCTTTTTTAGCTTTTACCTCAAGCTCAGTCTAACATCTGGCTTATTAACATAATACTCACAAAATTGTTGAAGGCAGTTTTACGCTCGGTATCGCATCTCTACCTCAAGCTTTATGTGAATATCTTTCTGTAGCCTGACAGAAGACGCTGGAAATGTGTCTTTAAATACAATATGTCAGAATATGTCAGAATGTTGACATTTAACCTCAGACTGCAGTGTTTTAAATTCGTCCAGCGTACACCCCCCCCCCAGAGAAATGTGATCTATTCATTTATTTGAAGCATTTTAAGAGATTATTTAAAGAGTTTGTTTGTTCAGTTCATTTCTATAAAGTTATATCCACCACACTTTTCACATTTGCCAATTTTTTCATCTGAAATTCATGTGTGTGTCACGATCGTCTTGATATGAGTGAGAGGACCAAGGCGCAGCATGATATGAATACATCTTCTTTTTATTATATAGAAGACGGAACACGAAACACTTATTCAAACTAACAAAACAACAAACGACCGTGAAACTACAAACGCAAGTGCACACACAAACTACTTAMGTTCGACATAGACTAGACATATACAATGACCCACAACAGCTAAAGCCTATGGCTGTCTTAAATATGGYTCCCAATCAGAGACAACAGTAACCAGCTGTCTCTAATTGGGAACCCATTCAGGCAACCATAGACTTTCCTAGACAACTACACAMAACACTAAACCATCTATACTCCTTAACCCTCTAAACCATACAACCCCCTAGACAATACAAAAACACATACTTCATGATGTCACACCCTGACCTGACTAAAATAATAATGAACACAAAGATAACTAAGGCCAGGGTGTGACAGTGTGCGTAAAATATTGCTGTTCACAGATTGATTTATTCAGCGATTTTTGATGTTAATAAATCGTAATAATTTTTTGGGGGGCAAAACACGATATATCCATTGTTTAGCTGTAATGGAACATTTGTGTCCTGTGTATTTGACTGTGATATGTGGTTGTCTCAACTAGTTATCTTAAGATGAATGCACTTCCTGTAAATCCCTCTGGATAAGACCATCTGCCACATGACTAAAATGTCAAATGTAAATGTTTTCCATTAAGATCTCATACACCTCCTACAAGTACTTGGTAGTATGGCTAGACGGTACACTGTCCTTTTCTCAGCACATATCACAGCTGCAGGCTAAGGTTACATCTAGACTTGGTTTCCTCTATCGTAATCGCTCCTCTTTCACCCCAGCTGCCAAACTAACCTTGATTTAGATGACCATCCTACACATGCTAGATTATGGAGCCATAATTTATAGATCGGCAGGTGAGGGTGCTCTCGAGCGGCTAGATGTTCTTTACCATTCGGCCATCAGATTTGCCACCGATGCTCCTTATAGGACACATCACTTGCACTCTATACTCTCCTGTAAAATAGTCATCTCTGTATACCCGTCGCAAGACCCACTGGTTGATGCTTATTTATAAAACTCTCTTAGGCCTCACTCCACCCTATCTGAGATATCTACTGCAGCCCTCATCCTCCACATACAACACCTGTTCTGCCAGTCACATTCTGTTAAAGGTCCCCACAGCACACACATCCCTACAGTGTTGTTGTCATGTTGTGTTGTTGTCATGTTGTGTTGTTGTCATGCTGTGTTGTTGTCATGTTGTGTTGTTGTCATGTTGTGTTGTTGTCATGTTGTGTTGTTGTCATGTTGTGTTGTTGTCATGTTGTGTTGTTGTCATGTTCTAAAACAAAAACATATATTATTCTCTCTGCCGTTGAGAGGGGGAACCTTAAATGTTTTGTTTAGGGCCCAAAAAGGCTAGGGTCGGCTCTGCTGCCCAGACTCATCTATAGGACAACTAGTTGAACAGCCGATGAGCAGAGAACTGCAGCTACTCAGTCACATTAATAACTGTGTTAACAAAGTACAGCCTGCTTTGCTTTGAAATTCATATTTTCTGAGGGAGCTCATTTTGACATTCATTACGGCTGGCTGAGGATCATTACTATATAGCCAGGAATGATCCAGAGCATGGCCCTTCCTTCCCTCAGACCTCAGCGCGACTATCTTCCTGTCATTAGACACAGTGTCAGATCTGTGTGTGTGTGTGTGTGTGTGTGTGTGGTGGTGTGTGTGTTGTGGGCGTGTGTGCGTGTTGTGCGTGTGCGTGTGCGCGGTGTGTGTGTGTGCGGTGTTGTTGTGTGGTGTGTGGTGTGTGTGTGTGTGTGCGCGCGTGTGTGTGCATGTTTGTTTGTGTGTGTGTGGTGTGTGTGTGTGTGTGTGTGTGTGTGGCCGCGTGTGTGTGTTTGTTTGTGTGTGGTGCGTGGCATGACGGACAGAGGCATAGAGACTTATTACTGTTAGCACCTGTAAAAAAAAGATTTCCAGACGGTGTGGAGGGATATCAACGATCTCAAGATTTAATTAAAGACACATGAGAAAAGAAGGCCCCTTTGCACACATTACCACGCCGAGATGAGAGCGATTAAATTAAATGTGAAAAAAAATGTTTAAAAGAGAAGACTTTGATTAATACTAAAATCTCAACGGACAGTCCAAACACCTTTCGTTTTTAATTGAACTTGCCACAGAGAGATAGAGGGTGTTTGTTTCCCAAATGGCACCCTATTCCCTTTATAGTGCACTACTTTTGACTAGAGTCGTATGGGCACTGGTCAAAAGTAGTGCACTTTATAGGAAAGGGTGTCATTTGGAACGCATGCCGAGCAGCTTCACTGTGGTTGATGACCTCCTCCACCTCCGTCTGTAATGGGGGAGATATCTTGTTATTCTTCTGTTCGGAAGAAACCATTCATCTAACAATATCTCATCTCTCATGTGTTGTGGAGGGTCCTCTCTTTCTCTCTCACGTAATCGGATGCTCTCTCTCTCTCTCCTCTCTCTCTCTCTCTCTCTCTCCTCTCTCTTCTCTGTCTCTCTCTCATCTCTCTCTCTCTGTCT
>NW_019943062.1:31834-51109 GCF_002910315.2 Salvelinus sp. IW2-2015 | reverse complement strand
TCTCCTTGCTTGATCGGCTACTCATCTCTCTCTCTCTCTCTCTCTGAGACAGAAGTACATAATTTGCTACATCTAACCACTTGTTGTAAATATTTTCTGGTTAAGTGTAACAGGAATAAATTGAGAATTGCGGTTCTGAATCACACACTTGATTTTCCCTTACGAAAAACGTATTAACTCATACAAAAAAATGTCCATGAATTATATTCCACATAATGAATATATCCTGTTGCTACAGGATTATTTTCCTGCTGTAGCAAACTGGCACCAATGAAGATCCTACATCTATAATGTAACCACTTCCACTTTCTCTGCTCATTTAGAGATTAATTTTCACCAAATAACCTCCATTCAGTGTAGAACAAAGGACAGCCCAGCCCCAGTCACTGTGCACTTCATCTGTAAATAGGGCTGATAGCCTGCCCTACAGCCTCTCCTGGTTGGAGGCTGGTGAGGCTAGACCTTTACAACCAGAGCCTTTCATTCTATAGATCCCTGACGTAGTCTTAATGCATTAAGTTCTGTTCAATGCTGCCTTGAAATGGCCTCAGGAGGACCGAGAGAGGGGAGAGGTAAACAGAAGGTGTGATGATGAGATAGAGAGAGCGAGGGACCAAGGGAAAGTGAGAGTGAGAGATGAAAGAGAGACAGGGAGTGTGAGAGTGAAAGAGGGAGCGACGGAGAGAAAGGGTGAGAGATAAGAGAAAAAGAAAGAGGGAGAGATGGGAGAGAGGGAGAGGAAGGAGAAAGAGAGAGAGAGAGATGAGAAAGAGGGAGACGAAAGAGAGAGATGAGAGAGGGAGAGGAAGGAGAATGAGAGAGGGAGAGATGAGAGAGGAAGAGGAAGGAGAAAGAGTGAGTGAGAGATGAGAGAGAGGTAGAGGAAGGAGAAAGAGAGGGTGAAAGATGAGAGGGGGGAGCAAGGGAGGGATGAGAGGAGAAGAGAGGAGAGAGAGAAATAGAGAGATGATGGGAGAGAAAGAAAGAGTGAGAAAAGAGAGTAGAAGGGAGCGAGCGGCTGCACACGGAGAAGGAGCCTCAGGATGATGCTTCTCACTGAACAAACAATAGGAGTTTCACAGAGGAAAGACTGTATCTTTGATCTGCCCACAGCAAATCATAATACATTCACTTGTCCTATGTTTTGATCTGCTGCATTCTATCGGGATGCTTTATAAAGGGGGTTGAGGTTATAATCTGATCTGCTGTTTCCTCCCTCTTTCTCTCTGTCCCTCCTGATCGATGGTAACATTGACAAGGTGGAGTTTGTGTGTGAGAGAGAGTTTGTTTGTTATATACAGTTTGTTTGTCTTAGGTCTCTCTTTATGTAGTGTTGTGTTGTCTCTCTTGTTGTGATGTGTGTTTTGTCCTATATTTATATTGTATATATTTTTCTATTTTTAATCCCAGGCCCCCGTCCGCTCAGGAGGCCTTTTTGCCTTTTGGTAGGCCGTCATTATAAATAAGAATTTGTTCTTAACTGACTTACCTAGTTAAATAAAGGTTTAACAAATACAGTTTTATCTGTCTGTCTGTATTGTTTGTGTTTCTAAGTCTGTCTGTCTGTTTGTCTGTAGTCTGTCTGTCTGTCTGTCTGTCTGTCTGTCTGTCTGTCTGTCGTGTCTGTCGTCTGGTCTGTCTGTCTGTCTGTCTGTCTGTCTTGTCTGTCTGTCTGTCTGTCTGTCTGTCTGTGCTGTCTGTCTGTCTGTCTGTCTGTCTGTCTGTCTGTCTGTTCTGTCTGTCTGTCTGTCTCTCTCAATTCAATTCAAGAGCTTTAGTGGCATGGGAAACACATGTTAACATTGCCAAAGCTAGTGAAGTAGATAATAAACAACAGTTAAATAAACAATAAAATGAACAATAAACACTCATAGAATTTTCAAAACAATAAAGACATTACAAATGTCATATTATGTCTATATACAGTGTTGTAACGACGTACAAATGGTTAAAGTACAAAAGGACAATAAATAAGCATAAATATGGTTGTATTTTTGTGGCAACAGGTCACACATCTTGCTGCTGTGATGGCACACTGTGGTATTTCACCAAGTAGATATGGGAGTTTATCAAAATCAGGTTTGTTTTCGAATTCTTTGTGGGTCTGTGTAATCTGAGGGAAATATGTGTCTCTAATATGGTCATACATTGGACAGGAGGTTAGGAAGTGCAGCTCAGTTCCACCTCATTTTGTGGGCAGTGTGCACATAGCCTGTCTTCTCTGAGAGCCAGGTCTGCCTATGCATATGGCAGCCTTTCTCAATAGCAAGGCTATGCTCACTGAGTCTGTACATTGTCAAAGCTTTCCTTAAGTTTGGGTCAGTCACAGTGGTCAGGCATTCTGCCACTGTGTACTCTCTGTTTAGGGCCAAATATCATTCTAGTTAGTTTTTTTGTTAATTCTTTCCAATATGTCAAGTAATTATCTTTTTGTTTTCTCATGATTTGGTTGGGTCTAATTGTGTTGCTGTCCTGGGGCTCTGTGGGGTCTGTTTGTGTTTGTGAACAGAGCCCCAGAACCAGCTTGCTTAGGGGACTCTTCTCCAGGTTTATCTCTCTGTAGGTGATGGCTTTGTTCTGGAAGGTTTGGGAATCGCTTCCTTTTAGGTGGTTGTAGAATGTAATGTCTATTTTCAGGATTTTGGATCATTAGCGAGTATCGGCCTAATTCTGCTCTGCATGCATTATATGGTGTTTTACGCTATACACTGACGATAATTTTAGCAGAATTCTGCATGCAGAGTCTCAAGTTGGTGTTTGTCCCATTTTGTGAATTCTTGGTTGGTGAGCGGACCCCAGACCTCACAACCATAAAGGGCAATGGGTTCTATAACTGATTCATGTATTTTTTAACCAGATCCTAATTTGTATGTCGAAATATATGTTCATTTTGATGGCATAGAAGGCCCTTCTTGCCTTGTCTCTCAGATCGTTCACAGCTTTGTGGAAGTTACCTGTGACGCTGATGTTTAGATCGAGGTATGTATAGTTTTTGGTGTGTTCTAGGGCAACGGTGTCTAGATGGAATTTGTATTTATGGTCCTGGCAACTGGACCTTTTTTGGAACACCGTTATTTTGGTCTTACTGAGATTTACTGTCAGTGCCCAGGTCTGACAGACTCTGTGCAGAATATCTAGGTGCTGCTGTATGACCTCCTTGGTTGGGGACAGAAGCACCAGATCATCAGCAAACAGTAGATATTTGACTTCAGATTCTAGTAGGGTGAGGCCGGGTGCTGCAGACTGTTCTAGTTCCCTCGCCAATTCATTGATATATATGTTGAAGAGGGTGGGGCTTAAGCTGCATCCCTGTCTCACCCCACGGCCCTGTGGGAAGAAATGAGTGTCTTTTTTGCCTATTTTAACAGCACACTTGTTGTTTGTGTACATGGATTTTATAATGTTGAGTCACAGTCTCTGGGGGGGGGGGGGCTATACACAGCCCTCTTCTCTTCTGTGTATGTTGGAGTTGGCATCACAGTCCTTGGGGGGGGGGGGCTATACACAGCCCCTCTCTCTATGTGTTGTGGAGTGGAGTCACAGTCGCTGGGGGGGTGGGGGCTCTACACAGCCCCTCTCTATGTTGTGGAGTTGGAGTCAATCGTGGGGGGGGTGGGCCTCTACACAGCCCTCTCTCTCTTTTGTGTTGTGGAGTTGGAGTCACAGTCGCTGGGGGGTGGCCTCTCACAGCCATCTCAATGGCCTCAGAGAAACAGAGGAACAATCGGTGGGAAAGCAAATGTCACTGCCCAGTCCGTCAGGGCCGAGCCAAGACCAGACCAAATGATGTCACCTAACAGGAAGCCACACCACTCCGCAGAATCCCAACACCACAATCACAACCAATCACCATTGTTCCTGAGACGTCCTGCCAAGTTGTCAATTGGTTCCAAGCCAGACAATGGCGTCACAGAAGCCAACACCACCACACAACACAACACAACCCCTCCTTTCTTAATTTAAGGAGATCTGAGATCTGAATATTCTTTGGTAATTGTATTGGATGTTTCCACAGGGCGGTTAGAAGCGGAGAACAGACAATGGAGGAAGCACAGTAGGGAGGGCACAGACCGTCTCCGGGGCAACTGTGGGCATGACATAGAATCTCAATAGATCACCATAATTGGCCACTGATTCTTTGAGTCCTGTTCAGTTCTCCTTAAAGGGGGCTGGAAGGATTATCTGAGGGAGGATAAGGAGACGGTCCAAGAAACTCCCTGTCACAGATGGCCTGGAAGACTTGGGGATGTTTGTGTGAGGGTGTTGTTTGGTGTGTGTGTGTGTGTGTGTGTGTGTGTGTGTGTGTGTGTGTGTGTGTGTGTGTGTGTGTGTGTGTGTGTGTGTGTGTGTGTGTGTGTGTGTGTGGGTGTGTGTGTGTGTGTGTTGTGTGTGCGTGCGTGCGTGCGTGTGTGTGCGCGCGTGTGTGTGTGTGTTATGCAGTCCTTGCCAGACTTCGGGATGTTTGTGAACTATTCTCTCAGAGAGAGAATCCAAAGGGCATTGAAATGTGCCTTCATATAAATAGCTGGGACAGATTCATTTGAAGCTGAATGTATTTAGTTTGGTAATTTAAGTGTTCAATCCAAAAAAACGGTGAGGGATGGAGGCGGGTGAAAGACATAGAGGGATGCCGGCCGTGCCTGATGGCCGGGCCTGGCTGTGTATAACCCTCGGGACAAAAGCAGATTTTAGAGGAGAGTCGGAGAGGGAAATGCTGCCGTAGTGTATTCAGCGTCAGGACCGTCTGTTATCGGGCTAACGCCGAGGACACTTGCTCTGCGGCGGGTATTCTGTCCTGTTTAGCTCTCATCAGGGGAAATTTTACACTCCTTACTAGGGTGGTCGTGTTTTATGTGTTCTTGACCATTTGTCTTTGCGTTCATCACGGGCGGTGGGGAAAGATTATTAGGGTGCCATCTGCGCTCTACCTCCCTGATCTATTGCCGCGCTCCAGCCGCTACTCACGAGCGTCGTGTCTCAGGTATCCGAGCTTTATGGGTTAGGGGCGTGGGCGGTGGGTTGGGGTGCGGTGAGATGACAGGACGGTCGTCGATTGGGCTGTATGGAAGAACATCGTGTGGAGAGTGGGGTTTTTGCGTCGATCTGACTGTATGGCCACATTGATGTATGTGTCAGCGGTTTGTGTTTGTGTTGGTCTCCTAAAGATTGACGGCGAAGGGCGATAGGTTGATCGAACTCATCCGGAAGAATAACCACCAAACCACCAGCGCACCCCTAGGCGCGCCCCCGCCAGCGATTTGTGTGAGCGCGGCCTGGAGCGATGTCTGCCACTCAACGAACCAAGGAAGCCCGGTGGATGTTTCATTTTTTGTTTGATCACGTTTTACAGAGAGAATTAAAAGAGGAGTAGTATATCCACATTTAGGACTTCGTCACCTTCGATTTAGCTAAAATAAATAAGCAAGATATTTTTGGCGTGTACAGAAAGAATCACCCCCCCCTCACCCCTCACTCACCTGAAAAAAAAAAGAAAATTGTATGACTCGTATACAGTATTACACCCCAAACACTTGGCAAATTTAGTCATCTCCATGTCTTGATTATTGTCAGTCTGATTCCCGTTGTAACTCTCTCTTTGTATCTGTCGTTACTTGGGTCTCTGAGAAGAGAGGTTGGCTAGAAACCTGCCATCACTGAGCTTTAAAAGTTGAGAAGGAGAAGAAAAAAAAGTTAATTTCAATTTGCGGTGGTGGTACGCTAGCACAGATGGTGGAGCCCTTTTAAACGCCTTGTGTTTAGATAACATCTGTTCAGTGTGTGTGTGTGTGTGTGTGTGTGTGGTGTGTGTTGTGTGTGTGTGTGTGTGTGTGTGTGTGTGTGTGTGTGTGTGTGTGTGTGTGTGTGTGTGTGTGTCCTTGCTGTGGAGCGTGATACAGAGATGAAGGGGAGGGTAAAACAACAACAACGTCCTTACTAAAGCATTACCTTACACGTTAACGTTCAATGGTGGAAGGTTTTCAATTAACGGTTAAAACAAACAGGACATCTGTCTTTTGTTGGTGCTTAGAAAAGTACAAGACGAGGCCAGGATGGACAGGTTAGAGGAAGCAGACAGAGGAGGCGTTTTAGTGTTTTTATCCATGGTATCACACACACACACACACACACACACACACACACACACACACACACACACACACACACACACACACACACACACACAGACACAACCACACACACAGAACCACCACACAGCACACACACACACACAACACACACAACCACACACACACACACACACACACACACCACACACACACACACACACACACAACACACACACCACACACGACACAGACACACACACACACACACACACACACAACACAACACACACACACACACACACACACACACACACATCCCCTTACCAAGTACAATAAGGAAGCGGTTGTTCTGTTTATATGACTCATCTACAGGGGGTCAATAGCTCATTAGAGTTGGGCAGAGAGGACAGAGGACGTGGAGGATGTGGTGTGTGGATGTGTTTTCCCATGTGTGGTGTGTGTGTGTGTGTGTGTGTGGTGTGTGTGTTGTGTGTGTGTGGTGTGTGTGTGTGTGTGTGTGTGTGTGTGTGTGTGTTGTGTGTGTGTGTGTGTGTGTGTGTGTGTTGTGTTGTGTGTGTGTGTGTGTGTGTGCTACTGGAGAGGTAATCGGCATGTCGCTTTAGTGACCAGACCGAAGGTCAACAGCACACAGCTTCATTAGTGGTGTGTCATGAAGCATGTTGGTAATGGTGGCGGGAGGCCTCCAGGGATGACACCAGCAGGACACTGCATGCATCAGCTCCTGTCCTTACGTACTGCAAGTGTTGCCCTCGCGTACCACCAAGTGGTCAACGACTCAGCGTTTGTCTTTTGTGTGCAAGTTTACGGTACCACGTACCAGGAGTTGGGGCCATTCGATTTTAATTCAGGAAGGGAAACTGAAATTCTGATTCCAATTTTACCTCGTGGGAAAAGCAAGGAGGAAAATGTGAATTGTTCGTTTCTGAATGGACTGAATTGAAACGTAACTCTGCTGTAGTGTGTGATCCCTTTTCATCTGACATCATGCAGGGATTACATTGTGTACATTAGTTATGTTCTGTTTGTCTCTGCATGGTTCACGTACCATATTACATGATTGCATGAGAGGGGAATGGTCTATTAACCATCAGGCCCACGCACGTTAGGTAGAATTATTATTATTATTATTAGCAATATTATTATTCGCATGATGTATTATGTTTGGCTTTACCTAATAAAGTGTGAGAAATCAACTTTATCCAATGACTTCAAATGTCACTAACATCCTTCTTCACCATACAGACCTGGGTTCAAATATGATTAGTATATAATTTCAAATACTTTATCTTTGCTTGATTGAGCTTGCCTGGGCTTAATCCTCTACAGGATCGGTGTCCCTAAACCGGGGTTGCTAACGTGCGCTAATGTGACTAGAATTATGTTGTAATCAACAGCCAACTTTCCGGGACCTAGACACCAAACTCCAGAAAGCAAGTTCTGCAGGCTCTAGTTTTGTCTAATCTTGATTATTGTCGAGGCGTGTGGTCCAGTGCTGCAAAGAAAGACCTAGTTAAGCTGCAGCTGGCCCAGAACAGAGCGGCACGTTTTGCTCTTCATTGTAATCAGAGGGCTGATATAAATACTATACATGCCAGTCTCTCTTGGCTGAGAGTTGAGGAAAGACTGACTGCATCCCTTCTTCTTTTAATAAGAAACAATGTGTTGAAAATCCCAAATAGTCAATTTACACACAGCTCTGACACACACACTTATCCCACCAGACATGCCACCAGGGGTCTTTTCACAGTCCCCAAATCCAGAACAAATTCAAGAAAGCGTACAGTATTATATAGAGCCCTTATTGCATGGAACTTCCTTCCATCTCAAATTGCTCAAATAAACAGCAAACCTGGTTTCAAAAAACAGATAAAGCAACACCTCGTGGCACAACRCCTCTCCCTTATCTGACCTATATAGTTTGGGTGTATGTATTGATATGTAGGCTACGTGTGCCTTTAAAAAACATTGATGTAGTGTCACACCCTGGTCTGTTTCACCTGTCCTCGTTATTGTCTCCACCCCCTCCAGGTGTGGCTTGTTTTCCCCAGTGTGTTTATCCCTGTGTTTCCTGTCTCTCTGGGCCAGTGTATTTATCCCTGTGTTTCCTGTCTCTCTGTGCCAGTTCGTCTTGTACGTTTCCAAGTCAACCAGCGGTTTTCCTGTTCTCCTGCTTTTTAGATTCTCCTTTTTCTAGTCTTCCCGGTTTTGACCCTTGCCTGTTTCTGGACTTTGTACCCACCTGCCTGATTTCTGCCTGCCTTGACCACGAACCTGTCTACCACTCTGTACCTCCTGGACTCTGAACTGGTTTTTACATTTTTTGCCTGTCCACGACCATTCTCTTGCCTACCCCTTTGGATAAATAACCATAGCAAGACTCCAACCATCTGCCTCCTGTGTCTGCATTTGGGTCTGTCCTTGATGCTGTTCTTGTCTATTGATGTTCTGTATTATGTCATGTTTCATGTTTTGTGTGGACCCCAGGAAGAGTAGCTGCTGCTTTTGCAACAGCTAATGGGGATCCTAATAAAATAGCAAAATACCATTTATATGGACAGAAAACTTAAATTCTTAATCCAACTGCAGTGTCTAATTTACAGTAGCTATTATTTTGAAAAACAATACCATGCTATTGTTTGAGGAGAGAGGACAACAACAAAACATTTATAACAGCAACTGGTTTGATACATTCACCTCTGAAGGTAAATAAGGTACTTACATTCAGTAATCTTSCTCTGATTTGTCATCCTGAGGGTCCCAGAGATAAAATGTAGCATAGTTTTGTTTGATCAAATTAATTTTCATATTCAAATGTAGCAACTGGGTTCTAGAGTTAGAACCCCTGCTGTCTCTGGTATTTGTTTGCCGTCTTCTTGACCTGAATGAAATGGACCCTGCTGGCCTGTGGCCTCCACCTCTCTCTGGACAGGCAGTGTATGGACACGTCTCCAGTGGAGGGAACTCATCTGTTTAATCATCTCATCTCCATCACTGAGCTGGAGTCTGTATATACATATGAGGGGAAAACAGGACACACACACACACACACACACACACACACACACAAACACACCAATAAACTGTGGCTGTAGAACTTGGGTCTAGTAATTACGCTGAGCAGACTGCAGACTGTCATACAATCACTGAAGACTCTAAATTGTGTGTGTGTGTGTGTTTGTGAATGGATACGTGCTTTTGTGTGCAGAGAGAATCTGAGAAGAAAAGCTAAGTGAGTTATCCGAAGGGTATGAAGGGCAATGGGTTGACTGGCACAACTCACCCACCCACCCACAGTAAGTGCATCATGGGGGACACAGGCGCAGCACCGGGCATAGTGACAATAAGATTCAGTTAGTTCACAGGGCAGGGTTTATCCCTCAAGGTTGGGGTGATGCCTCTCGTCTCTGTGTTCCCAGTTAACATGTTCAGCAGGCATGGTATCACACAGATATGGTATCACACAGATATGGTATCACACAGGCATGGTATCACACAGGCATGGTAGTCACAAGGCTATGGTATCACACAGATATGGTATCACACAGATATGGTATCACACAGAATGGTATTACATTTACATTTAAGTCATTTAGCAGACGCTCTTATCCAGAGCGACTTACAAATTGGAAGATCATACATATTCATCCTGGTCCCCCCGTGGGGAATGAACCCACAACCCTGGCGTTGCAAGCGCCATGCTCTCACCAACTGAGCCCACGGGACCATATCTGTTATCTGGGACCATATCTGATACCATATCTGGTATCACACAGGCATGGTATCACACAGGCATGGTATCACACAGATATGGTATCACACAGATATGGTATCACACAGATATGGTATCACACAGATATGGTATCACACAGATATGGTATCACACAGATATGGCATCATTATTTATGTCAGAGAGGCAGGCTGATGCTTGAAAATCATATTGTTGAATGTTACAATACTTTGGGGATTTCCCTCCTCCTCCATCACCGGTGGCTTTGATTCTACATGACAGATCCCGTTGCCGAAAATAGGTGGTAGGGAATCCTTGGTGATATGAGTTACGTAATGAGAAGCAGTTCACAAAAAAAAAACGTTTTTAACTCTGTCTCCTTCAGGCAGTGCTACAGCAGACAGAAGATGTCTGTTTTCAAATCTCTTCGTGCTACTGGTGCTCCTGTTTTAGTACGGAAGAAGATCTAGCTAATTAACGCGTATAACGAGTCAAAATCCATGATTACACTGAGCTAGGTAGGTAATTAAATCAATTACATACTGTCAACAACACTCATCCAGTACATGTGGTGTGTGTGTGTGTGTATGTGTGGTGTGTGTGTGTATGTGTGGTGTGTGTGTGTGGGGTGTGTGTGTGTGTATGTAGTGTGTTTGTGTGTATGTGTGGTGTGTGCGTGTGTGTGTGTGTGTGTATGTGTGTGTGTATGTGCTGTGTGTATGTGTATGTGTGGTGTGTGTGTGTGTGTATGTGTGGTGTGTGTGTGTGTGGTGTGTATGTGTGGTGTGTGTGTGTGAGCACGTGTGTGTGTGTCCACTCACTGTGCATTCAAATGACCTTGAACCCTAGCCTTCTACAATTAGCTGGCGCACGAGGGAGAAAATGATGTCTGCTGTCTGACGAATGCTGCTCGCTTTCCATGGTGCTGAAAATAACAACCGTTGAAAAGGCTTTTGCCATGGTCTGTGACGACAAATGGCCAATCTCAAGGGAGCTGTTCTGTTTGTTATACCTTTTCCCCACTGTCTGACCTTAACCCGAACCTTAACCACACTTCTAACCTTATGCCTAACCCTACCCTTGAATTAAGAACAAAAATCACTTTTTTTATGCGATATAGGCCTTGCCAATTTAGATTTTGTGGCTGTGCTATCTAGTGGAAACCCTTTTCCCTAATGTCTGCCTTGGCTGGTTGCAGGTGCATTCATCTCCCAGTCTGATAATTCACACTAGGCAGCAACACATGCTCTCAGCTTCACAGGCACGCGCTGCCACAGCTGTCTTGAATACTGCGTGGAGCCAGCACAGCCCGCGCTACGTCAGACTAGCTGGCTTCTCTCTCTCTCTCTCTCTCTCTCTCTCTCCTCTCATCTCTCTCCTCTCTCTTCTCTCTTCTCTCTTCTCTCTCTCGCCTCTCGTACTCTCTCGTCTCACTCCATAGAATACTGCGTGGAGCCAGGACAGCCGCACAGTGCCGAGCGCAACGTTCAGACTAGCCTGCGTCTTTCTCTGCGCTCTCATCCCTCCTCTAGTCTCTTCTCTCTCTCTACTCTCTATCTTCTCCTCCTCTCCTCCTCGTCCTGCTCGTATCATTCTCTTCGCTACTCTCCCCCCCCCTTCTCCGCCTCCTCCCCGCCTCTCTCTCCCCCCCTCCCTTTTTTTTCCTCCCTCCCCCCCGGCTCCTTCTTTCTTTTCCCTGTCTTTTCCCTCTTTTCTTCTTTCTCTTTTCTCTCCTCCGTTTCTCTCTTTCCTTCCTGTCTTCGCCTTTTCTCCTGTTTCTGGCTCGCGGGTCCTGGCCTGTGTCGGTCCGTCCCCTTTGTTGCGCTTCTCCTCTTCTTCCCTTCGGCGCGCCTCGCTGGGTGCCTCTCTTCGTTGGGCTTTTTGCCTTTTTTTCTCTTGTCTCTCTTTCCTCCAGTCTTCGGCTCGCGCTTCTCTTTCTTTTTTTCTTGTTCCCTCCTCTTTTTCTTTCGATATCTCCCTTTTTTTCTTTTTCTTTCCTCCTTTCTTGCCCTCCCCCCCCTCCCCCCCCTCCCCTTCCGCCCCTCTCTCCCACCCCCCTCCCCCTCCACCTCCCCCTGCGCCCCCTCCCCCCCCCCCCTCCGCCTCCCTTGCCTAGTCCGCCCCCCCCTCCTACCTCTCCCACCCCCAGGGATGATCGCCACCTCCTCCACCTACGCCCGTCCGTATCCCCTCAACCCCCTTCTCTGCCACCACACTCTCTCCCCCACCCCCTGACTCGTCCTACCCTGCCGCCCCCCTCCTCTTCGCCCGCCCTCTCCCTCCCCCCCCCCCCCTGCCGCCCCCCGCCCCTCCCCTCCCTCGCCCCCCCCCCCCGCTGGCCCTCCCCCCTCCCGGCCGCCTCCCCCCTCTGCCCCTCCCCGTGCTCTACCCTCCCAGCTCCTCCTCTGGCGGCAGGCGGCCCTCTCGGCTCCGCGGACGCCGCCCGGCGCAGGCGGGGCCAGCCATCTTGCTCCGCGACTGCCGCCCCGCCGGTCCCCCTCCCTCCTTTTCCTTTCTCCTCCCCTTGTCCTGTCTCTTCTTTCTCCTTCCTCTCCTTCTCGTCCTTCTTATTCTTTTCCTCTTCCCTTTCTTTCCTATCATCTCCTCTTCCTCCCTCCCTTCCCTCGGCGGCGTGTCCTTCCCCCCCCCCTCCCCCCCCCTCTATCGAGCCTCCCCCCCCCTCCCTCCCTGGCCCCCCCCGACCGCCCACGGGTGGCTCCCCCCCGGCCTCCGCCCCCGCTCCCCGTCTCTCTCCTCTTCCCTCTTCGCTTCTCTCTCCTCTCTCTTCTCTCTCTCACTCTGCCCTTCCTCTCTCTCTCACTCCCACTAGAGAATATCCGGCGTGGAGCCAGCACGCCGCACAGCCCAGCGCACGGTCAGACTAGGCTCTCTGTCACTCTCTCCTCTTTCTCCTCTTGCTCTCGCTGCCGGTGCTCAGACTCTGCTCTGCTCTCTTCTGCCTGCTCCTCCCTGCTCTCTCGCGACCGGCTGCTCTCTCCCTCTCCCACCTCCTGCCGCTCCTTATAGCATCATCACTCCTACACCTCACTCCGCCTACGATACCGCTGCGGAGTTCCCGTCCGGCCAGTCAACTCCCTACCTAGACTCTGATTCCCCTCTCAGCTCTCTCTCTCTCTCTAGAGAAGCGGAGTCAGTGTTTTGTATTATAGAACACATGACAGACATTGGTTGTGGTTATTTAGAGAGAGAACGAAGGAAGCAGTGCTGTAGGCTGCAGGCTTCAGCGTAGCCTCCTCACTGTACAACAAGTCACGAGTCACGACATATCACAATATCATTAGGTTTAGTCTACTTACCACATATAATAGAGGTTTATGGATTTACTACACTGGATTATATTTAGTTTATTATATTCTATGCGCTCTAGCCATATAAAGGCAATATAGGGTATTACGAAGAATCCCAATTGATCTAAATGGTGCATAATTGAGATGTGTTTATGTTCTCTAGGAGGCTGATGAACAACCTGTTCAGTGAATGAATCTTCATCTAAACATCAACAAAACGTCCCAGAACCTTCCGTTTTAATCCTTCAATTGACTCTCGGTTCCTGCTACTACCAATCAATCAATCAATCAATCAATCAACAAATGTGTTTTTATAAAGTCTTGTGGTCAGCCTACAGAGAGGAGGTGAGGGCCCTGGGAGGATGGTCAGCCTACAGAGAGGAGGTGAGGGGCCTGGGAGAGTGGTCAGCCTACGAGGGAGGGGAGGGCCCTGGAGAGTGGTCAGCCTACAGAGAGAAGGTGAGGGCCCTGAGAGTGGTCAGCCTACAGAGAGAAGGTGAGGCCCTGGGAGAGTGGTCAGCCTACAGAGAGAAGGTGAGGGCCCTGGGAGAGTGGTCAGCCTACAGGGAGAAGGTGAGGGCCCTGGAGTGTCAGCTACAGGGGACAAGTGTAGGCCCTGTGAGAGTGTTTTGCGTCTTCTTTTTAATGATTGCTGAATCATTAACCCATATTTTATACCTGACGATTATATCTGGTACTGTCCCCAAGGTTTGGAAGGCAGCCCATGTACTCCCCCTTCACAGAGGTGGTGACCCTTGTGACCTAAATAATTACCGGCCTATTTCTAAACCTTCTTGCCTAGTTAAAATATTAGAATCTTCTAATTAATTCTCAGCTAAGATCTTTCTTATCTTTGAAATGTATTCTAAATGTACATCAGTCAGGTTTTAGACCAGGTCATAGCATTATCTCTGCTGCATCCCTAGTTATAAATGATGTGGTTCACTGTGTGGATAAAAGGTAACATTGGGCTGCCCTCTTCATTGACCTGTCAAAAGGCTTTCCATACTGTTGACCACTCACTGCTAATACAGAGACGGTATGTAACTGGTTTCAAAATGACTTGACATATAGAACTCAATGTATATCTACCGACGGTGTTAAATCAGGTTTCCTGGATATTACAAAAGGTGTCCCGCAAGGGTCAATCCTCGGTCCTGTACTTTTTACTGTTTACATTAACAATATCTATTTGTCTGTAAAAAAACTTTAACCTGCACTTGTATGTCAATGATAGTGTTTTGTATGCTATTGCCCCCACAGTTGAGCAGGCTCTATCTGAACTACAGTCTGCCTTCACTGTATTACAGAAAAACTTTATTGACCTGAAATTAGTATTGAATGCAGGTAAAAGTATATGTTGTTCTCTAGAGCACATACAAAAAACTCTGATGATTTAAGCATATGTAATTTAGATGGTGTACATATTGATCATGTCTGTGCTTACAAATATCTGGGCATCTGGAAAGATGAAAAGCTGTCTTTTAAAAAGCATATTGATGAGTAGGTTAAGAAGCTGAAAATAGAAATGAGCTTCTTCTATAGAAATAGGTCCTGCTTCTCAAATAATAGGAATCAGACGTTCCTATTGGTCCTAGACTATGGCGACATCATCTGTATGAAGGCAGCTGCCACTTCATTAAAGCTGTTAGATGCAGTTTATCATAGAGCACTGCGCTTTATTACGGAGACAATTTTAGTACTCATCACTGCATTCTCTATCAGAAAGTCGGTTGGCCCTCTGTGATGTCATCACTGCATTCTCTATCAGAAAGTTGGTTGGGCCTCTGTGATGTCATCACTGCATTCTCTATCAGAAAGTTGGTTGGCCCTCTGTGATGTCATCACTGCATTCTCTATCAGAAAGTTGGTTGGCCCTGCCCTCTGTGATGTCATCACTGCATTCTCTATCAGAAAGTTGGTTGGCCCTCTGTGATGTCATCACTGCATTCTCTATCAGAAAGTTGGTTGCCCTCTGTGATGTCATCACTGCATTCTCTATCAGAAAGTTGGTTGGCCCTCTGTGATGTCATCACTGCATTCTCTAGCAGAAAAGTTGGTTGGCCCTCTGTGATGTCATCACTGCATTCTCTAGCAGAAAGTTGGTTGCCCTTGTGATGTCATCACTGCATTCTCTATCAGAAAAGTTGGTTGCCCTCTGTGATGTCATCACTGCCATTCTCTATCAGAAAGTTGGTTGGCCCTCTGATCATCACTCATTCTCTATCAAGAAGTGTTGCCTCTGATTCATCACTGCATTCTCTATCAGAAAGTGTTGGCCCTCTGTGATTTCATTCACTGCATTTCTCTATCAGAAAGTTGTTGCCCCTCTGTGATGTCATCACTGCATTCTCTATCAGAAAGTTGGTTGGCCCTCTGTGATGTATCACTGCATTCTCTATCAGAAGTTGGTTGGCCTCTGTGATGTCATCACTGCATTCTCTATCAGAAAGTTGGTCCCTCTGTGATGTCTCACTGCAGTCTTCTATCAGAAAAGTTGGTTGCCCTCTTGTGATGTCATCACATTGCATCTCCTATCTAGAAAGTGGTTGGCCCTGTGATGTCATCCTGCATTCTCTATCAGAAAGTGTTGCCTCTTGATTCATCACTGCATTCTCTATCAGAAAGTTGGTTGCCCTCTGTGATGTCATCACTGCATTCTCTATCAGAAAGTTTGTTTGCCCTCTGTGTGTCTTCACTGCATTCTCTATCAGAAAGTTGGTTGCCCCCCCCCATCTATGATGTCATCACTCATTCTCTATCAGAAAGTTGTTTGGCCCTCTGTGATGTCACGTATGGTTGATAAATTTGCTATGTTTTCATTTTCAAAACCTTTAACAGAAAGCTCACTTTACATTATTATCAACTTTACCGTTAGAGTATCTCACCCGGTCTTAGGGACTGGCTAATTCTGGAATGTTGTTAAATGTGATTTGTGGTGCCTCTAGGTCAATTCAGAACGCTGATTCAGGACCTTATTACTGATCGATTGTGTTTGTTTTTTTATGACAGTTTTTCTTTTTACTTGCATTTTGAATTCATATTAAATGTGTATATTTTCTGTTATTTATGTATTCAGGGTTCATCAGTAAAAGAGACCTTCTCAGTATGACTCCCTGATTGTAACGATCGTCTGGAAGAAGGTGACAAAACGCAGCGTGGTAAGTTGTCATAGTATAATTTAATTCAAAACATGAACACTAAACAAAATAACAACGAGGAAGAACGAAAACGAAACAGTTCTGTTAGGTGAAGACACACAAACAGAAACAACTACCACAAAAACACAGGTGGGATGAGGCTACCTAAGTATGGCTCTCAATCAGAGACAACGATAGACAGCTGCCTCCTTGATTGAAACCACACTCGGCCAAACAATCAAATATAAAACATAGAACAAAAACGTAGAATGCCCACCCAACTCACACCTGACAAACAAAATAGAGACATACAAAGGAACTAAGGTCAGGGCGCGGACAGTACCCCCCCCCCCAAAGGTGCGGACTCAGCCGCAAAACTTGAACCTATAGGGGAGGTCTGGGTGGGCATTTCACCGCGGTGACGGCTCTGGTGCGGGACGTAGACCCCTCCACTCTGGCTTGCCCCTTAGGTAGCGCCTCTAGAGGGGACCTCGCCACGACCCGGAACAGGAGCGACTTGGCAAGCTCCGACAGGAGGGAGACTCTGGCTGCTCCGGACGAGGGAGACCTGGTGCTCCGACGGAGGGAGACTCTGCTGCTCCGGACAGAGGCGGTCACTATGGAGTGGAAAGACACACAGGAGCTTTCGTGCCATGGATCATCACTGGAGGCTTCGTGCCATGGATCATCACTGGAGGCTCTTGCCATGGATCATCACTGGAGGCTTCGTGCCATGGATCACCACTGGAGGCTTCGTGCCATGGATCATCACTGGAAGCTTCTTACCATGGATCATCACTGAGGCTTCGTGCCATGGATCATCACTGAGCTTCGTCCATGGATCATCACTGGAGGCTTCGTGCCATAATCATCACTGGAGGCTTCTGTGCATGGATCATCACTGGAGGCTTCGTCCATGGATCATCACTGAAGCTTCTACCATGGTCATCACTGAGGCTTCGTGCATGGATCATCACTGGAGGGCTCGTGCCATGATCATCACTGGAAGCTTCTTACCATGGATCATCACTGGAGCTTCGTCCATGGATCATCATGCGAGGCTTCGCGATGGATCATATGGAGGCTTCGTGCCATGGATCACCACTGGAGGCTTCGTGCCATGGATCACCACGGAGCTTCTTGCCCTGGATCACCACTTGATGGAGAGACACACACAGGAGCCTGGCTCTGGGAGAAGGCACAGGACGCACCAGCGCTGGAGACATGCAGGAGGCCTTGGCTCTGGGAGAAGGCACAGGACGCACCAGGCTGGGGAGACATGCAGGAGGCTTGTCTTACCGAGCACTGGATACACTGGGCCGTGGATACGCCACTGGCGGTCTCGAGCGCAGATCTGGCCCTCCCTTCTGGCTGGATGCCAGCTTCCACCGGCAAATGCGGGACTCGGGCACCGAGCACGACCGGCCTGTGAATGCTCGGCCGAGACACCGTGCGCATCACCATAGCACGGGGCCTGACCAGTCACATGCTCGCCCCTTCCAGCCAGGATCTCCTCATGTGTAGGATCCTTCCCGTCAGAATGTCCTCCCATGTCCATTCCTCTTTTCTTCCACGCTCTTGGTCCGTCAACTCCATTGTCCTCCTCAGAGTGCTAAGAACCTTGCGTGATCTGGACAACACCCTGTCGTTCTAACTAACATCAAGGCGGTGACCCGTTCCTGTAGGTTCATCGCTCTACACATTCGCAGAGTACGACCTGCCTCAGCAGGAAGCGGCGCAGGTCCTAATCCAGGCACTTGCATCTCCCGTCTGGATTACTGCAACTCGCTGTTGGCTGGGCTCCCTGCCTGTGCCATTAAACCCTACAACTCATCCAGAACGCCGCAGCCCGTCTGGTGTTCAACTTTCCCAAGTTCTCTCACGTCACCCGCTCCTCCGCTCTCTCCACTGGCTTCCAGTTGAAGCTCGCATCCGCTACAAGACCATGGTGCTTTGCCTACGGAGCTGTGAGGGAACGGCACTCCGTACTTCAGGCTCTGATCAGGCCCTACACCCAAACAAGGGCACTGCGTTCATCCACCTCTGCGCTCGCCTCCCTACATCTGAGGAAGTACAGTTCCGCTCAGCCCAGTCAAAACTGTTCGCTTGCTCGGCACCCAATGGTGGAACAAACTCCTCACGACGCCAGGTCAGGCGGAGTCAATCACCACCTTCCGGAGACACCTGAACCCACCTCTTAAGAAACCTGGATAGGATAAAGTAATCCATCTAACCCCCCCTTAAAAGAGTTAGATGCACTATTGTAAAGTGGTTGTTCCACTGGATATCATAAGGTGAATGCACCAATTTGTAAGTCGCTCTGGATAAGAGCGTCTGCTAAATGACTTAAATGTAAATGTAATGTAATGTCCGTTGGTGGTGGGTAGTTCTGTAACGATCGTCCTGGGAAGAAGGTGACAAACGCAGCGTGGTAAGTGTTTCATGTATAATTTAATTCAAAACTGAACACCTAAACAAAATAACAACGAGAAGAACGAAATCGAAACAGTTCTGTCAGGTAACACACACAAACAGAAAACAAACTACCCCAAAAACACAGGTGGGATGAGGCTACTTTAAGTATGTTCTCAATCAGAGACAACGAAAACAGCTGCTCTGGTTGAGAACCACACTCGCAAACACATAGAATATAAAGACATAGAAAAAAACATAGAATGCCCACCCAACTCACGCCCTGACAAACAAAATAGAGAACATCAAAGGAACTAAGGTCAGGTGTGACCACTGATACCAAAAAAAAAGGTTAATAATCCTAATCAGTTGTCACTAAGTGCTTTACAGATACAGCCTAAAACCTAAAGACAAGGAATGCAGATCTATAAGCACAATTACAAGGCTTCTCAGCAAAATACCGTATAAGCTACACGGAAAAATAGCTTGAGTGGACATTTTAACATAATTCACTCATATTCCAACGTGTATAAAATGATGTCACGAACGCTAACAACACTTGATACACTAAACATCAGAGTCAACGCGGAAATCACAAT
>NW_019943062.1:27281-31320 GCF_002910315.2 Salvelinus sp. IW2-2015 | reverse complement strand
CGGTGGGCTCTCTGACGTCATCACTGCATTCTCTACAGGAAGTTGGTTGGCTCTCTTGAGTCATCACTGCATTCTCTACAGAAGTGGTTGGCCCTCTGTGATGTCAATCACTGATTTCTCTATCAGAAAGTGGTTGGCTCTCTGAGTCATCACTGCATTCTCTACAGGAAAGTTGGTTGCCCTCTTGAGTCATCACTGCATTCTCTACAGAAGTTGGTTGCCTCTGAATCGATCTCACTGCATTCTCTCTCAGAAAGTGGTTGGCCTCTCTTACGTCATCACTGCATTCTCTATCAGAAAGTTGGTTGGCCCTCTGTGATGTCATCACTGCATTCTCTATCAGAAAGTTGTTTGGCCCTCTGTGATGTCTTCACTGCATTCTCTATCAGAAAGTTGGTTGGCCCTCTGTGATGTCATCACTGCATTCTCTATCAGAAAGTTGTTTGGCCCTCTGTGATGTCACGTAGGTTGATAATTTGCTATGTTTTCATTTGTAAAAACCCTTTAACAGAAAGTCTCACTTTACATTATTACTCAACTTTACCCGTTAGAGTGATCTCACCCGGTCTTAGGGATGGCTAAGTCTGGAATGTTGTTAAATGTGATGTTGTGGTGCCTCTAGGTCAATTCAGAACGCTGATTCAGGACCTTATTACTGATCGATGTGTTTGTTTTTTATGACCATGTTTTTTCTTTTTACTTGCATTTTGWATTCATATTAAATGTGTATATTTTCTGTTATTTATGTAGTTCAGGGTTCATCAGTAAAAGAGACCTTGGTCTCAGTATGACTCCCTGATTGTAACGATCGTCCTGGGAAGAAGGTGACCAAAACGCAGCGTGGTAAGTGTTCATAGTATAATTTAATTCAAAACTGAACACTAAACAAAATAACNAATTTAATTCAAAACTGAACACTAAACAAAATAACAACGAGGAAGAACGAAATCGAAACAGTTCTGTCAGGTAACACACACAAAACAGAAAACAACTACCCACAAAACACAGGTGGGATGAGGCTACTTAAGTATGGTTCTCAATCAGAGACAACGATAAACAGCTGCCTCTGGTTGAGAACCACACTCGGCCAAACACATAGAAATATAAAACATAGAACAAAAACATAGAATGCCCACCCCAACTCACGCCCTGACYAAACCAAAATAGAGACATAACAAAGGAACTAAGGTCAGGGTGTGACACTGATACCAAAAAAAAAAGGTTAAATAATCCTAATCAGTTGTCACTAAGTGCTTTACAGATACCCAGCCTAAAACCCTAAAGAGCAAGGAATGCAGA
Organism: Salvelinus sp. IW2-2015; assembly: GCF_002910315.2. Lineage (NCBI taxonomy): Eukaryota > Metazoa > Chordata > Actinopteri > Salmoniformes > Salmonidae > Salvelinus > Salvelinus sp. IW2-2015. The sequence continues at coordinate 30,021 of NW_019943062.1, read as the reverse complement.
TCTATAAGCACAATTACAAGGCTTCTCAGCAAAATACCCGTATAAGCTACACGGAAAAATAGCTGAGTGGACATTTTAACATAATTCACTCATATTCCAACGGTTATAAAATGATGTCACGAACGCTAACAACACTTGACTACACTAAACATCACGAGTCAACGCGGGAAATCACAATGAATTTCGGTGATCCAAAGCAAAGGGGCTCCCAGTCGGTAGCGGATAACTTTCACAGTTTTGGAGATAACACCTCATTCGTTACTTCCCGTTTTATATTAATGAGTTMATCTTTTTAGCGAACCACCACACCACCAGTTGTGAAATGTCTAAACCTGCGAGGAGACCACTCCTTTTTATAGCTGCATCTTTCCCCGTCTCCTCTCCTTTCTCCACACACTCTCGCGCAGTTCCTGAGGGGGTGGTCTTGCAGTCAGTCAGTCAGTGGATGTGAGAGGAGAAGATTAGTTGCGCTTTTATTGCGGAGCAGCTGCAACGGAAGAAATAGGCACCGGAGAGACACCACTAACTGACCGTTTTCTCTTTCTTACCGGGTGATGTAAAGAAAGACGGTGGATGGAATATCGAACATGGATAGAGGGAGACTGCTGAAACTCTAACTTGTTGATGCACCGTTATTTACCAGTGCTTTGCTTTGAGGATTGTCCCTGCTTATTGGCGTAACGTGAAGCGGGTGGAACAGTAGTCTATTTGTCCTCTTMTGGAGACATATTGTGTTTCATTGATTTAACTATGCATTGTGAAGAATAAGTTATGGTAAGATATTCATTAAATTTATATATTTTTTCTGTTTCAATTGTTCATTTTTAGACTGATGTGTGTGTCTGTGTGTTTAGTTCCCATTTATTTTCTTTGCAACAAAACAATTGACAACTTTAATTGTAAAATCAATGTAGAGTGATTGCCATCCTCTACTCCCCAACCCCAACTATATTACTAACCAAAAAGCTGGTTTTAACATTAGACCATCTGAGATAACCCACATTAGCCTATAGCCAACATGAACTTAAACTTTTGAATATAGTTTTGCCAATGCTATTCTAATATCTTGTATTGTCCCCTCTGTAGATGTCCATCCACCTATCCATTTCCAAGCCATAGCACTGTGATTGCCGAAGCAGCAGGTTCGTTCAAAACACACCGGCTCGTTCCAACCGGTCAGCATGGCTGCAGGAGTGGCGGCATGGCTCCCCTTCGCCCGCGCGGCGGCTATAGGATGGATGCCGGTTGCTACCGGTCCTATGCCCATTCCTCCCCGGGAAAATAAGAAATCCCAAGACCAGGGACTTATCATCCTCAACGTCAGCGGTCAGAAGTTCCAGACGTGGAGTAACACTTTGGAACGCTACCCGGACACTTTACTGGGGAGCACTGAGAAGGATTTCTTTTTCCACGAGGAAACGAAAGAGTACTTTTTTGACCGTGACCCTGATATTTTTAGACACATTCTGAATTTCTACCGCACGGGAAAACTGCACTACCCACGCCAAGAGTGTATTGCAGCTTATGATGAAGAGTTGTCGTTTTTTGGGATCATACCTGAGATTATTGGAGACTGTTGCTATGAGGAGTACAAGGACCGGCGGCGCGAGAACCAGGAGAGGCAGCAAGATGACGAGGACGATGAGAAAGAAGATATAGCTCCGCCAAACATGACCTTCCGGGAGTACATGTGGCGGGCTTTTGAGAACCCCCACACGAGCACCACGGCCCTGGTCCTCTACTATGTCACCGGGTTTTTCATAGCCATCTCAGTCATGGCCAACGTGGTGGAGACGGTGCCGTGTGGAACCCTCCCCAACCGCGCCAAGGAGATCTCATGCGGGGACCGTTACKCAGTGGCCTTCTTCTGCCTGGACACGGCCTGCGTCATGATCTTTACCATCGAGTACCTCTTACGGTTAATCGCAGCCCCCAGCCGGTACAACTTTATGAAGAGTGTGATGAGCATCATCGACGTGGTTGCCATCATGCCTTACTACATCGGCTTGGTCATGACGGACAATGACCAAGTGAGCGGGGCTTTCGTCACCCTCAGGGTCTTCCGGGTTTTCAGGATTTTCAAATTCTCCCGGCACTCTGCGGGGCTGCGTATCCTGGGCTACACACTGAAGAGCTGCGCCTCGGAGCTGGGCTTCCTGCTCTTCTCCCTCACCATGGCCATCATTATCTTCGCCACTGTGATGTTCTACGCAGAGAAGGGCTCTGCTTCCACCAAGTTCACCAGCATTCCCGCTGCTTTCTGGTACACCATTGTCACCATGACAACGCTGGGGTAGGTGTTGCCTCTTGGAGACGGTGGTTGTGAATGTGTTCAGTTCACAASGTGTCGAAACGAGCTTGGCTACTAAATAGGTTATTGGTAGGCTTACACCACAGTCACGTATCACTGCAGTTTCTCACTGATAAAGCCCAATCTTCTGCATTCTAGGCCTATTCTATTCTATCATATGAAACATATGCACATCATAACTATTTCACACTCTGTGAAAGCTTCATGGTACAGCAAATGTTTTTATTTATAGACCCTCTTATTATAAGGCTGGTTAACATAACTGATTAAAGAAACTCCAAACCACGTTTCAGTTGGTTATATTGGACCACTCATGAGCCAACTGACAAAGTTAATGAGGGTTAGAAGGTGTAGGTCTAATTGACACCCATCTCTCTCTCTCTGTCTCTGTCTCTTTCTGTCTGTCTCTCTCTCTCTCTCTCTCTCTCT
>NW_019943062.1:19884-26840 GCF_002910315.2 Salvelinus sp. IW2-2015 | reverse complement strand
TCTCTCTGTCTCTCTCTCTCTGTCTCTCTGTCTCTCTCTCTCTGTCTCTCTCTTTCTCTCTGTCTCTCTCACTCTTTCTCTCTCTCATCCCTCGTCGTCTCCAGAGTGGCAATGAACAACGTTGTCTCCAGAGTGGCAATGAACAACGCAGCCAATCGGCTGGATGTGCTGATGTTGCATAAGTTAATTAATCATGGTTAAGGCGATCATTTTAATTAATGTAGCCGATATTGATGTGCCGCACTCAACCAGTCAGTAGCTTATATGAGTGATTGATTGTTCTTTTGAGGGGAATTCTCTCTCTCTCTGCCTTCCACTCCATTATGCGCCCAGCTCGAGTGCTGCGACAGTTGCTCTCCGTGGTGCTGAAAACCTCCTTTGCGTTTCGTTTAACGCCACGCTTGCTGCCAGCGTTCGTTGCTATACTGATCTCTTGTGCCATCAAAATAATACAGACAAAATACCGTGTGAGTGTCTGCCTGTCTGGCTGGYTGAAGCATGCAGCGTGAAATGTAGCCTGGAAATAATCAGACCATTCCCAATTCGTGTGTTAAAAATACCCGGGTTGCTCCTTCGATCAACGAGCTCCTCATGAAGTCTGTTACTTTTCGTGTCTCAAAAGAGAGAGGAGAAATACAACTCGGCTTGACAGTTCCCTAGCCACCTTCCCCGTAGCACATTCAAGTTTTGAAGGTATTATAGAAGAATATTTTAATAATTGAAGTTAGGAGGTTTTTGGACCAATGATCACAGAGAATTATGACCACTGACAAGGATGACAGGAGTGTGTGTGAGAGAGAGAGAGAGACCACTCAACCACTGCGACATATCAAGTACAAAAATGCCTAGAAAATGTCCATATTACAGTCACACTGCTGCATCTGAGGGTGTTAACTCTTCTTGGCAGGTGTAATGACAGTTACAGTAATGTTCATGCATTATGGAAAATATTTTTATAGCAGTAACATTCATGAATTATGGAAAAATATTTTACAGTCAGAACATTCATTGCATCCTTATGGGAACATATTGTACAGTAACATTCATGGTCATTATGGAAACATATTGTTACAGTAACATTCATGCATTATGGGAGACGCATATATGTACAGTAACATTCATGCATTATGGAAACATATTTCTACAGTAACATTCATGCATTATTGGAAAAACATTATTTATACAGTAACATTCATGCATTATGGAAACATATTGATACAGTAACATTCCAGTGCATTATGGAAACATATTTTGTTACAGTACATTCATGCATTATGGAAAACATATGTACAGTAACATTATCGCATTATGGAAACAATTGTACAGTAACATTCATGCATTTGGGAAACATATTTTACAGTACATTCATGCATTATGGAACAATTTTACAGTAACATTCATGCATTATGGAAACTAATGTGTACAGTAACATTCATGCATTATGGGAAGCATATTGTAAGTAACATTCATTGCATGCGTAATGGGGAACATATTATACATAACATTCATGCATTATGGAAAATATTTTACAGTAACATTCATGCATTATGGATAACATATTGTACAGTAACATTCATGCATTATGGAAACATATTGTACGTAGTAACAACTTCATGCATTATGGAAACATATTTTTACAGTACATTCATGCCATTATGGAAACGATATTGTACATAACATCATGCATTATGGAAACATATTTTACAGTAAGCAATTCATGCATTATGGAAACATATTGTAGCGTACATTCATGCATTATGGAACTATTGATATAACATCTGGTGCATATTATGGAAACATATTGTACAGTAAACATTCATTGCATTATAGAAACATATTGTCAGTAACATTCCATGCATTATGGAAACTATTGCTACAGTAACATTCATGCATTATGGAAACATATTTACAGTAACGTTAATGCATTATGGAAACATATTTTACAGTAACATTCATGCATTATGGAAACATATTTTACAGTAACGTTAATGCATTATGGAAAACTATTGCACAAGTACATTCATGCATTATGGAAACATTGTGTACAGTAACATTCATGCATTATGGAAACATATTTACAGTAACATTCATGGGCATTATGAAACATTTGTACAATAACCGTTTATGCATTAAGTGGAAACTATTTTACAGAATTAAATGCCATTATGGAAGATATTTTAACAGTAACATTCATGCATTATGGAAACATATTGTACAGTAACATTCATGCATTATGGAAACATTGCGTTTCAAATGGCAACCTATTCCCTTTATAGTGCACTATTTTTGACAAAGGCACATAGGGTTCAGGTCAACAGTAGGGTACTATGTAGGAAATAGGATGCCATTTGGGATGCATGAATAGTGTACATCTAGGCTAGTAGCAGAACGATGAAATACGTTCTATTTGTTTTCATCTATCCACACTCACACCAGTCAGCAGGCTCTCTGTCTCTGGCAGCTGGTTACCCATCAAACAGGTTTAGAGGAAATTATTGTCCTTAAATTATAGGACCATCTGTGTGTATTTGTGCTGCGTTTCATGTTAATTTATCACCATTTAGAAATAATTGATCATCATTTACAAATCACTTATAATAATGGCCACGTGGTATTATAATGAACCATTATTTCAGCGGGTTGGTTGACTGGGAATACATGATGTTTCACAGCAACGACCTCTTTTACAGAAACAACCTCTTTTACAGCAACTATTTTACAGCAACTACCTCTTTTACAGCAACTATTTTACAGCAACTACCTCTTTTACAGCAACGATTTTACAGCAACTACCTCTTTTACAGCAACTATTTTACAGCAACTACCTCTTTTACAGCAACTATTTTACAGCAACTACCTCTTTTACAGAAATTATTTTACAGCAAAGGCCTCTTTTACAGCAACAACCTCTTTTACAGCAACTACCTCTTTTACAGCAAGTATTTTAAGGCAAAGGCCTCTTTTACAGCAATAACCTCTTTTACAGCAACTWCCTCTTTTACAGTGACGACTTGTAGAAGAGTTTTGACCTGAGGAATAAATAAAGACTTGACAAGTTGTCTTTCATTTGTTCAGATCAGTTACTATCCATGCAGTGGATTGATTCACATCTTTCATTATTTATGATAAAATGTGCCCATATTCCTGTAAGCACTTAGAGACTTGTCAAAATATTGATGATTACCAAGGCAACAACATTCCATCCATTTACCCCACCGATAATATGTGGAAAAGTAGCTGTAAAACCCTCCTCTAACCCTCCTCTAACCCTCCTCTAATCTTCCACCCTCCTCTAACCCTCCTCTTAACCCTCTCCTCCTCTAACCCTCCTCTAACCCTTCTCTCTAACCTTCCTCTAACCTCCTCTAACCCTCCTTCCTCTAACCCTCCTCTAACCCTCCTCTAATTCCTCCTCCCTTCCTCTAACCCTCCTCTAACCCTCTCTAATCTTCCTACTAACTCTTCCTCTCACTCCTCTAACCTCCTCTAACCTTCCTCTAACCCTCCTTCCTCTAACCTTCCTCTAAACCCTCTTCCTCTAATCTTCCTCTAACCCTCCTCTAATCTTCCTCTAACCCTCCTCTAATCTTCCTCTAACCCTCCTCTAATCTTCTCTAACCCTCCTCTAACTCCTTCTCTTAACCCTTCCTCTAATCTTTCCTCATAACCACTTCCTTCGTACCTCCTAATAACCTCCATCACCTTCCCTCTAACCCTCCTCTATAAATCTTCCTCTAACCTTCCTCGAACCCTCACATCTAACCTTCCTCATAACCTTCTCTAATCCTCTCTAATCCTCCTCTAACCTTCCAATCTACCCTCCTAACCTTCCCTACCCTCCTATAACCTTCCTCTACCTTCCTCAGAACACCTCCTCTACCTATCTAACCTTCCTCTAATCCTCCTCTAACCTTCTCTAACCCATCCTCTTAACCTCCTCTAATCTTCTCTAACCCTCCTACTTCCTAACCTTCCCTCTAAATCCTCCTCTAACCTCCTTAACCTTCCTCTACCCTCCTCAACCCTCCTTCCTCTAACCCTCTCTAACCTCCTTCCTCTTAACCCTCCTTCAACCTTCCTCTAACCCTCCTCTAATCTTCCTCAACCCTCCTCTAACCCTCTCTAACCTTCCTCTAACCTTCCTCTAACCTGCCCTAACCTTCTCTAACCCTCCTCTAATCTCCTCTAACCCTCCTCTAACCTCCTCTAACCTATCCTCTAACCTATCCTCTAATCCTCCTCTAACCTCCTCTTAACCTTCCTCTTAACCTTCCTCATAACCCTCCTCTACCTTCCTCTCACCTTCCTCTAATCTTCCTCTAATCCTCCCTCTAACCTCTCCTCTAACCTTCCTCTAACCTTCCTCTAACACTCTCTAACCTCCTCTAACCCTCCTCTAATCCTCCTCTAACCTTCCTCTAATCCTCGCCAACCCTCCTCTAACCCTCCTCCAACTCTCCTCTAACCTTCAGAAAGCAATCAGGGCTATATCCCTTATATATCGATGTTCTGATTCTGATGGTGCGGACCAGTTTGTTTTAAAGACATAGCACGGAAACTAATTGATACAAAGTAAACCAAATCTGATGCGGAGTCTGAGATGGATAATTAACTTTCTAGTTGATAGAGAGTATGGGTTGCATCCAAATATGGCACCTAATGCATTCTAATGGGCTCCATTGAGCTCAAAATGGCACGTATTCCTATGGGCCCTGAGTCAAATGAGACCACCCTATTCCTCTATGGGCCCTGGTCAAATGTAGTGCCACTACATGAGATCATAGGTGCCATTTGGGAAGATAGTAATAAGCAAACCAATTCCAGAGAGGAAGGTAGCAAGCAGGCAGCTAACTAAGCAGTTGAACACCAAAACCCCTCATATCAGATCTGATTTTGTTAATTTGTTATAACAATTACCATAACCCAGCCATCAAACAACTCTAATAGTCAATTACTGCATCCTATTCCTCCTTCTCTCCTCCTCCTCCTGCCTCCTGGGATCGCTGGTGGGAGTAAAGACAGGCAGTGCTCTGGACATCCTCTCCCCCCGCTGATGGGTCAATTGACTCGTGCTCTAAGCAGACATGCAGACATCGGGGAGAGGAGAGGTGGAGGGGAGAGAGAGAGATGACAGAGATAGAGGAGCAGAGAGAGGACAGAGAGGGAGAGGACAGAGGGAGAGGACAGAGAGAGAGGACAGAGAGAGAGAGAGAGAGAGAGAGGAGAGGAGAGAGAGAGAGAGAGAGAGAGGGGACGATCGAGACGAGCAGAGCGAGTGAGACGAGACGGAGAGAGAGCAAACATAATGCTATTTTGCCCTAAAGCGGCAGTACACAGCGGCAGAATACCTGACCACTGTGACTGACCCGAACATAAGGAAAGCTTTGACTATGTACAGACTCAGTGAGCATAGCCTTGCTATTGAGAAAGGCCGCCGTAGGCAGACCTGGCTCTCAAGAGAAGACAAGCTGTGGTGCTCTGGGACATACCACAGAAGAAGACAAACTGTGGTGTTCTGGGATATACCACAGAAGAAGACAAGCTGTGGTGCTCTGGGACATACCACAGAAGAAGACAAGCTGTGGTGCTCTGGGATATACCACAGAAGAAGACAAGCTGTTGTGCTCTGGGACATACCACAGAAGAAGACAAACTGGTGCTCTGGGATATACCACAGAAGAAGACAAACTGTGGTGTTCTGGGACATACCACAGAAGAARACAAGCTGTTGTGTTCTGGGACATACCACAGAAGAAGACAAACTGTGGTGCTCTGGGATATACCACAGAAGAAGAAGATAAAATGCCTCTATACTGTTGAGATGGAGCAGGTCGCTGCCCAAGGTTTCACTACCCTCGAGAAACCCTTTATAAGTTCAATTCTTGCCAAATATGAAATTCATATGGTGGTATGGAGTGGATCTTGAAATCTTTAAAGGTCAGGGATATCTAGACATATTTATGACAGTCTATTCAATATGGGGAAATGGGATTATATACAGTACCAACAGAATCTGAGTCTATCGCACGATCCAAAATGGAGGAGCTATTACCAGATCATTTAGATCTATAGTGCATAGGGGGCAGGCTCTGATTTGAAGTGTATATGTGGTTTCTTGCTACGTACAGTACAGTACAGCCCTCTCCAGTTGAGATAGAACCAAAACCTACAGAACATTTTACAATATACAATGTATCTAGTATCATGAGAGACTGGGTTTATACAGTACAGTGTATCTAGTACCATGAGAGACTGGGTTTATACAGTAGAGTGTATCTAGTACCATGAGAGACTGGGTTTATACAGTACAGTGTATCTAGTACCATACAGTACTGGATTTATACAGTGTATCTAGATTGAGTGTATTATGAGTTTTCTTGACACATTATATCCCTCTCTAGCTGCTCCACAGTCAGGGTGATGTGGTAATGGTTTGTTTACTTGCTACGGTATTGCAACGGTCAGGGTGAACGAGCTGCGCAGGGATTTCTTTTTGGTGCTTCAGATCACTGAAGTAATTTAAGGTGCAATGGAGTGCACCGCAGAAACGAGGACAGCTGTGAAAATGACCAAAGTTTTCAAGCGTAAACCGAATAAGCGTAAATTTTTCATTTTACATTTTAAGTCACTTTAGCAGACGTCTTATGCCAGAGCGACTTACAAATTACCATAATCATTATTGTTTATAGTAGTATATAACCATAATTATTATTTAGTGTACTATATAACCATAATTACTAGGGTAGTAGTACTATATAACAATAATTATTACCTAGGTAGTATATGACCATACTCACTAGGGTAGTAGTTACTATATACCATAGATAATTATTGTGAGTAGTAGTATAAACCATATTATAGGGTAGTTACTTACTAGGTATTAGTTACTATATAACTAATTATTATTGTAGTAGGTAGATATAACTTAATTATTATTGTAGTAGTAGTATATAACT
>NW_019943062.1:4884-17384 GCF_002910315.2 Salvelinus sp. IW2-2015 | reverse complement strand
GCTTTGAAGCTTCTGATAGGCTAATTGATAGAATTTCAGTCATTTGGGGGTTGTACCTGTGGATGTATTTCAAGGCCTACCTTCAAACTCAGTGCCTTTTGCTTGACAGCATGGGAAAATCAAAAGAAATCAGCCAAGACCTTTGTAGACCACCACAAGTCTGGTTCATCCTTGGGAGCAATTTCCAAACGCCTGAAGGTATCACGTTTCATCTGCACAAACAATAGTACGCAAGTATAATACCATGGGACCACGCAGCCGTCATACGCTCAGGAAGGAGACGCGTTCTGTCTCCTAGAGATGAATGTACTTTGGTGCGAAAAGTGCAAATCCATCCCAAAACAACAGAAGGACCTGTAAGATGCTGGAGGAAACAGGTACAAAAGTATCTATATCCACAGTAAAACGAGTCCTATATCGACATAACCTGAAAGGCCCTCAGCAAGGAAGAAGCCACTGCTCCAAAACCGCCATAAAAAGCCAGACCACGGTTTGCAACTGCACAAAGATCGTGCTTTTTGGAGAAATGTCCTCTGGTATGATGAAACAAAAATAGAACTGTTTGGCCATAATGACCATCGTTATGTTTGGTGGAAAGAGGGGATGCTTTTAAGCCGAAGAACACCATCCCAACCGTGAAGCACGGGGTGGCAGCATCATGTTGGGGGGTGCTTTGCTGCAGGAGGGACTGGTGCACTTCACAAAATAGATGGCATCATGAGGTAGGAAAATTATGTGGATATATTGAAGCAACATCTCAAGAACATCAGTCAGGAAGTTAAGAGCTTGGTCGCAAATGGTCTTCCAAATGGACAATGACCCCAGCATACTTACAAAGTTGTGGCAAAATGGCATAAGGACAACAAAGTCAAGGTATTGGAGTGGTCATCAGAAAGCCCTGACCTCAATCCTATGGAAATTTTGTGGCAGAACTGAAAAAGTGTGTGCGAGCAAGGAGGCCTACAACCTGACTCAGTTACACCAGCTCTGTCAGGAGGAATGGGCCAAAATTCACCCAACTTATTGTGGGAAGCTTGTGGAAGGCTACCCGAAACGTTTGACCCAAGTTAAACCATTTTAAGGCAATGCTACCATACTAATTGAGTGTATGTAAACTTCTGACCCACTGGAATGTGATGAACGAATAAAAGGTGAAAATCATTCTCTATACTATTATTCTGACATTTCACATTTTTTAAATTAAGTGGTGATCCTAACTGACCTAAGACAGGGAATTTGTACTAGAATTAAATGTCAGGAATTGTGAAAAACTGAGTTTAACGGTATTTGGCTAAGGTTGTATGTACACTTCCGACTTCAACTGTATATGTGTGTGTGTGTGTGTGTGTGTGTGTGTGTGTGTGTGTGTGTGTGTGTGTGTGTGTGTGTGTGTGTGTGTGTGTGTGTGTGTGTGTGTGTGGTGTGTGTGTGTGTGTTTGTGTTGAGAGTGTGTGAGACGCAGAGTGTGTGTCTGAGTGTGTGTGTTATCCAGGTGTGTTGACATCATGTCAGATGTGTACCATTATGAATTATCTATAGTGATATATATATGTGTGTGAGTATGTGTCAGATATTTCATGTCAGATGTGTACCATTAGGCAGAAGGCTGCAGGCTGTCTGTGCCCTCTCCAGAGGCTGAGATATGGAGATGGAGAGAGAGTGGTATGGAGAGAGAGAGGAAGATGGAGAGATGGAGAGAAAGAGAGAGAGGGGGGTGGAGAGATGGAGAAAGCAAGAGAGATGTAGAGAGAGAGAGCGAGAGGTGGTGAGATGGAGAGATGACTAATGGAATTGGGATGTCATGACAGCCAGGTGCCTCCATGAAAGAGAAGTGTGCATTTCAATGTTCCGTATTGGGCTCCTTTCTCTCCATTCATTCAAATCGTTGTGAAATGGAAGATTGAAGAGAGTGAAGGAGGCGGAAAGAGAGGAGGCAGACTTATTCAGGGAAGATTAGGCTGATCATGAAAGATAGAACCCGTGAAAGAAACAGAAAGAGGCAGAGATACTCTTTTCCACAACATCTAAAATGTAAAACACTTCTTCCCCAGCACTTCTAATTTTTTTCCTTATTACCTCTGACTTGAAATACATCCAGAAAACATTCCGTGTGTGTTTGTAAATTCACTCTGGAGAGTTGTCAGATTGTCCGTTAGTAAATATAGAGTGTTGTCAGATTGTCTGTGAGTAAATTCAGAACACTGGATGCTCTGGTCGAGGAGTAGGGTTGATCCGAGCGTTCTGACCTCACAACGGCAGTCAAGCACCCAAGCTAACTGGCTAACTGGCTAACGTTGGCTAACTGGCTAACTGGCTAACTGGCTAACCGGCTAACTAGCTAACTGGCTAACCGGCTAACTAGCTAACTGGCTAACTGGCTAACTGGCTAACTAGCTAACTAGCTAACTAGCTAACTGGCTAACTAGCTAGCTGGCTAACTAGCTAACTGGCTAACTAGCTAACTGGCTAACTAGCTAGCTGGCTAACTGGCTAACTAGCTAGCTGAGTTGGTTGTACTACTTTCATGTTATGTCGAGGGTTAATGACTGTAACTGAGTTTGAGTTTGACTTGATTTAGTCTTGCTCACAGTTAGAACTGAAGAAATGCAGAATTTGCACTACTAAGAATGCCAAAATACTCATGTAAAATCCATAACGCATAATACGTGACACGAATAGAATACAGAACACTTGAAACATTACAGGACATTTTTCATGATGGAAATTTAAATGTTAAAGTGTGATTGTAAAAAAGATAATTTTTGAGAAACCATTTAAGAGCTAGAGTTACTATACAGTCTGATAGCAGTGGGTAGAGTTACTATACAGTCTGATAGCAGTGGGTAGAGTTACTATACAGTCTGATAGCAGTGGGTAGTGCTTACCTATACCAGCTGATAGCAGTGGGTAGAGTTACTATACAGTCTGATAGCAGTGGGTAGAGTTACTATACATCTGATAGCAGTGGTAGAGTTTACTATACAGTCTGATAGCAAGTGGTAGAGTTACTATACAGTCTGATAGCAGTGGGTAGAGTTACTATACAGTCTGATAGCAGTGGGTAGAGTTACTATACAGTCTGATAGCAGTGGGTAGAGTTACTAACAGTCTGATAGCAGTGGGTAGTGTTACTATACAGTCTCGATAGCAGTGGGTAGTTTACTATACAGTCGATACAGTGGGTAGAGTTACTATACAGTCTGAGTACAGTTAGAGTTACATACAGTCTGATAGCAGGGGGAGAGTTACTATAACAGTCTGATAGCAGTGGTAGAGTTACTATACAGTCTGATAGCAGTGGGTAGAGTTACTATACAGTCTGATACAGGGTAGAGTTATAATCTGATAGCATGGGTAGAGTTACTATACAGTCTGATAGCAGTGGGTAGAGTTACTATACAGTCTGATAGCAGTGGGTAGAGTTACTATACAGTCTGATAGCAGTGGGTAGAGTTACTATACAGTCTGATAGAGTGGGTAGAGTTACTATACAGTCTGATAGCAGTGGGTAGAGTTACTATACAGTCTGATAGCAGTGGGTAGAGTTACTATACAGTCTGATACAGTGAGAGTTACTATACAGTCTGAGTAGCAGTGGGTAGAGTTACTATACAGTCTGATAGCAGTGGGTAGAGTTACTATACAGTCTGATAACAGTGGTAGAGTTACTATACAGTCTGATAGCCAGTGTGGTAGAGTTACTATACAGTCTGATAGCAGTAGTAGTTCTATACAGTCTGATACAGTGGTAGGTTACTATACAGTCTGATAGCAGTGGGTAGTGTTCTATACAGTCTGATAGCAGTGGGTAGAGTTACTATACAGTCTGATAGCAGTGAGAGTAGTTGTTACTATACAGTCTGATAGCAGTGGTAGTGTTACTATACAGTCTGATAGCAGTGGGTAGAGTTACTATACAGTCTGATAGCAGTGGGTATGTTACATACAGTCTGATACAGTGGGTAGTGTTACTATACAGTCTGATAGCAGTGTAGAGTTACTATACAGTCTGATAACAGTGGGTAGAGTTTACTAACAGTCTGATACCAGTGGGTAAGATTACTATACAGTCTGATAGCAGTGGGTAGAGTACTATACAGTCTGAAGCAGGGTAGAGTTAATACAGTCTGATAGCAGTGGTAGAGTACTATACAGTCTGAAACAGTGGTAGAGTACTATACAGTCTGATAGCAGTGGTAGAGTTACTATACAGTCTGATAACAGTGGTAGAGTTACTATACAGTCTGATAGCAGTGGGTAGAGTTACTTATCAGTCTGATAACAGTGGGTAGAGTTACTATACAGTCTGATAGCAGTGGGTAGAGTTACTAACAGTCTGTAAACAGTGGGTAGAGTTACATACAGTCTATAGCAGGGGTAGAGTTACATACAGTCTGATAGCAGTGGGTAGAGTTACTATACAGTCTGATAGCAGTGGTAGATTACATACGTCTGATACATGAGTTACTATACGTCTGATAGCAGTGGGTAAGATTACTATACTGTCTGATAGCAGTGGGTAGAGTTACTATACTGATCATGTAGCAGTGGCATAGACACATTAACAGGCGTATGAGTAATCCCAGTGTGGTGGGTAGAGTTACTATACATCTGATAGCAGTGGGGAGTTTACTATTACACGTCTGATAGCATAGTGGTTAGAGTTACTATACAGTCTGATAGACAGTGTAGAGTTACTATACGTCTATAACATGACAGTTACGTATACTGTCTTATAACAGTGGTAGAGTTACTATACTGTCTGATAGCAGTGGGTAGAGTTACTATACAGTCTGATGATAGTGGGTAGAGTGGTGTGTAAACAGGACAGCTATACAGGACAGTTATACAAGACAGTTATACAAGACGTTATACAGACAGTATAAACAGGACGAGTTATACAAGACAGTATACAGGACAGTTATACAAGACAGTTATACAAGACAGTTATACAAGACAGTTATACAGGACGTTATACAGGACAGTTAAACAGGGACTGTATACAGGACAGTTATACAGGACAGTTGGTGGCTGTTTCTCAGGAGCCTGGTAGTGCAGTTACCTCTTTTTGGAGGAAGCAGGTGCGTTCAGTGGATGGTCAAGAGTGTGCATGTCCTTCGCAAGGTGCGCCGCAGCCTGCTGTCGCCTGCTCGCGGTGACGGGAGCTTGTCGTTGACTGCTCTACCTCTGAGAGGATCCTCAAGGCCCTCCTCTGCTGGGGGAGCGTGGTTGGACTGCTCTACCTCTGGAGAGGATCCTCAAGGCCCTCCTCTGCAGTAGCGTGAGTGGGAGCTTGGGTGGACATGGCACCTCTGGAGAGGATCCTCACAGGCCCTCCTCTGCAGTGAGGGGAGCTCTGGTTGGACTGCTTGCCACCTCTGTGAGAGGATCCTCGAAGGCCTTCCTCTGCAGTGAGGGAGCTCTGGTTGGACTGCTGCACCTCTGGAGAGGATCCTCAAGGCCCTCCTGCTGAGGAGGAGCTGTGGTTGGACTGCACCTCTGGAGAGATCCTCAAGGCCCTCCTCTGCAGTGGGAGCTGTGGTTGGACTGCACCTCTGGAGAGGATCCTCAAGGCCTTCCTCTGCTGTGAGGGGAGCTCTGTGCTTGACTGCTGCACCTCTGGAGAGATCCTCAAGGCCCTCCTCTGCTGAGAGGGAGCTGTGTTGGACTGCTCCTCTGGAGAGGATCCTCAAGGCCCTCCTCTGCTGTGGGAGCTGTGGTTGGACTGCACCTCTGAGAAGGATCCTCAAGGCCCCTCTGCAGTAGAGGGAGCTCTGGTTGGACTGCTGCACCTCTGAGAGGATCCTCAAGGCCCTCCTCTGCAGTGAGGGAGCTGTGGTTGGACTGCACCTCTGGAAGGAATCCTCAAGGCCCTCCTCTGCAGTGAGGGAGCTTGTGGATGACTCACCGCTGGAGAGGATCCTCAAGGCCCTCCTCTGCTGTGAGGGGAGCTGAGGTTGGACTGCTCCTCTGGAGAGGATCCTCAAGGCCCTCTTGTCTAGTTGGGCCTGCTGATTTTACTGCATCCAACTAACAGCATTCCACTGTATTCCAGATAAGGCCTGACCAGGGTAGTATAGACTGTGACCAGATCTTCAGTGGGTAGGCCATTTCTGACAAGAACAGTCAAAAAGTGCAGGCTTTTTGAGGCCTTCCTCACTGACTGCTCCACATACGTGTCACCACTGAGCTTAGAGTCTAGATGAAAACCAAGATACTTAGTTGTTGTTACCACTGGTACTTCCTGTCCACCTAGGATTAGTGTTGCAGGTTGATGTGGTGTGAATGATGAGGTTAGAGTCTAGATGAAAGCCAAGACACTTAATTGTTGTTACCGCTGGTACTTCCTGTCCTCCTAGGATTAGTGTTGCAGGTTGTGGATGGTCTCTAGAAAAACATATCTGAATTTCCACAGACTTTTTCCCTTTCAGGGCCATGTTGTTGAATGTGGCTCACTCAACCAGCTGCTTTGCCTCCAAGACCATGGACGTGTCCTCTTGGATGCTGGTTAATGGTATGGCTCGGGACATCCCTACGTCGTCTGCATACCCAGTGTCTAGAGTGTCCCTGAAGACAACTTTTCAGGTGGACATGTGAAGGAGAAACAGATATATTGAAACCACGCCCCCTTGTGGCACACCAGAGGTGACCTCTGACCAAGGGCTCAATGTACCATTCACCATCACTGTCTGACTTCTTCCGCTGGTGTAGCTGTGGAGCCACGTTAGTAACCTTGGACACAGTTCAATGTCAGACAGATCAAATCAAATGAAATCAATGTTGGAGGAGCTTTGCGTGATCTACTCCATCGATAAAGCTTTGGACATATCAGCAAGTAACACCCTAACCTGCTGGTTTTCTGAAGTCTGTAGCTGTCAGCCAGGAGTGTGTGTCTTTCGTAAGGGCGGTAGTAGTGCTGGACTTTGGTAGGTCGGCATACTGATTCATGCACTCAGATAAAACTGTTGGCATTGGTATTTTTTATGATGAAGCTCTTCTGGATTTTTCCAAGACATGAAGTTAGAGAGGTGGGCCTCCAGTGACTCGTTGTACATGGGTTTGACACTTTAGGTATGGGGACACACATTGGCAATCTTCCAGGCAACAGGAACAGTCCCGTGCCAGCAAGAGGTGTTAACAATGTGCGTAATGACAGGGGCTAGATCTGCTCTTTTAGTAGCCAGGCTGGAATGCCATCGGGCCATCACGCTTTTACGTGTTCGCTGAGTCTGGTCAGAGCTTGATCTGACCAATGCTGCACAGCTCAAACTGCGTTGTAGGAATGGGCAGGGGGAAGATGGTAAGAGGTGGGGTGCTTGTCCACGCCTCAGCAAAGAAACCATTCAAAACATCAGCTATGTTGTGGTCTTCAATCCCCTCCACCTGTATTCTCCCTCCTGATGTTGTCTTTCGTCCCAGTCCTTTGTTAATGAACTCCCATCATTCCATGGGGTTTTTCTTCTTTAGGTCCTGGATTTCAGGTTTTCAACAGATTGGGGAAAACAATGAAATTGTAGAAAAAAAAAACAGAAACACAGTGCCAATGCTTATCAAGGAAGCAACGACAAATTGCTACAAATCTCCTGATGTCGGCCTTTATTTGTTCTGTCATCCAGGGCTTGTCCAGTGTTGTTGTATTCTTATTTCTGATTGGCGTGCATACATCACGTGTAGTTTGAATGCAGGAGTTGAACATCTTCACCTTTGTATCAATGCTCTCCACATCTTACTGTACCAGTCATTACTGGCCATACATCGTGCCGAGGCATCCTTTCTGTTCTGGGTTACCAGACGTCATTTTTTCCCGTTGCACCTCACTTCTCCCTCCGGATGTTGTGTGGGGAGAACAACAGATATTTGTGATCCGAGAGGAGCAAGTACAGTGGGTGGTGTTGATCAGATCTAGGATGGACTCTCCCCTCTGGTTTTGTCTTTGACCACTTCTTTCATGTCTGGATGGGAGGATGTCAGCATCTTGATGGGCAGGTGATTGAAGTCTCCACACAGGATGAGACCCATTTGRGGAGAGGACATCCTGATCACATGGACAGTGTGGATGAGATAATCCAGTGTTCTGCTGAAGTGTTTTCTCATTTTCCCATGGTGGATGGTAGAGTACTCCCACTACCACAGTTGAAACTGAGCTGGGGAGTCGTTTAGGACGGAGCTGAAGCCACATATACTCAAACTCCTCTTTCTCTAGGTCAGTACTTCTCTCTGCCTGCATACTGTGATTGACATACATAGCCCCCTTCTCTCATCCCATCTCTGGACCTGTCATTTCTGGACATAGCATCATGTATGGTTGATGTGGGGACATAGCCTTATGTATGGTTGATGTGGGGACATAGCCTTATGTATGGTTGATGTGGGGACATAGTAGGCTTATGGTATGGTTTTGAGTTGTGGGGACATAGCCTTATGTATGGTTGATGTGAGGACATAGCCTGTTGTATGATTGATGTGGCATAGCATATGTTGGGATGTCCATAGCCTTATGAGTGGTTGATGTGGGTTTAGGACATACTTATGTATGGTTGATGTGGGGACATAGCCTTATGTATGGTTGATGTGGGATCGAGTATGGTGAACATAGCCTTTTAGGTAGTACATTGCTTCTACATGGTAAGGCCTTTTGCTGACAGATCAGTATTGATGAATAATGCATAATCTATTTCTCCGCTCTGATTTCTCTTTCTATTTTGTTCTCTCTTCTTCTCTCTTCTCTAGCGCTGGAGATGGAGGTAAGGCTTGCTACTGCACATCAGATTAATGGAATTCGGAAATAATCTATATATGCACACCCACACACACCCACAACGTGAAGGGCTGTCATGTCAATTAAATGTATTTCTCTCTTTTCTGTCTCTCTGTCTCTGTCTCTGTCTCTCTGTCTCTCTCTCTCTCTCCTCTCTCTCTTATCTCCTCTCTCTCTGGTTCTCATCTGCTCTTCCGCTCTCCTCTTCTCTGCTCTTGCTTCGCTATCTCTCTCTCTCTCAGAGACCAGCTAATCCATTACCCGGTTCTGTTGTCGATGGGCTATGATGGTTATCCTCATAAACAGTTTACTGCTCAACTATTAGAGTGAGAGAAAGCAATAAAACACTGTGTTTCCCAATTATATTAAGCCCCTATTCCCTATTGTAGCATACTGCTTGGCTTTTTGTTTTGACAGAGTCCCATAGGTCCTCTGTTTAAAAAGTAATGTGATACTAATAGATAGGAAAGGGTGCCATTTGGGATGCAAAAAAAACATGGCATTTAGTATTTCTTTTTTCTCTTTCTTTTACGTAAACTAACTTGCTTCGCATTTTGCAAACCCACCTTACTTTTCTTTTTTTCTTTTCCTTCTTCCCTCGTTTTTGCCAATCGCATGCCTACTTCTCTAATTAGACTTTCTTCTGAGATCAAAACAATTAACTTGGTGAGGGAATGGGCCTACAAGCAAAGGAGGGAAGATTAGTTATCTTGAATGCAGGCGAGGAGCATATGGCGGGGGGGTCATTAAACATTATATTAGTAAGGAATTAGGAAGTATGATTTTTATTATATTGTTGTCGAAATATATTTCAGTCACAGTCAGCCAGCCCTAGCTGCTTCTTCAGATCCAATTCATTCTAGACGAAGCAGCCCTGAAAACCTGAATTTACACGTTAAAAGTAGGAACTGTTGAGAGAATTTCTGAGGAGTGTGGGAAATATTTTATTATTGCGTCTCTCTCTCTCGATTCCGTCTTCGTTCCTCGTTCTCTCTCTTCTCTCTGTCTCTCTCGTCTCTCTCTCTCTCTCTCTCTGAATTGTCTTTGCTTACATTCTCTTAGTTCCTGTTTTACAGCTTGTTTGTCATTGGAATACAAACATGTATTATGCTGTAAAGCTGATTTAATTTAAGGGAAATAATTTCTGCTGCTGTACGCCTGCACTCAGAGCAGGAGGAAACCCTGAGGCCAGTTTCTTGGTCAGCCGCACTAGGCAGATCAGCAATGTAACATAGTCCGTACATCAACTGAACTGGCCTTTGGTGTGCTTTTATTTGGTGTTTACCAAAACGTCTTTAGAAGGTTACAAGTAGAGAGAGAGAGAGAGAGAGAGAGGAGAGAGAGAGGAGAGAGAGAGAGGAGAGAGAGAGAGAGAGAGAGATGAAAAGGGGGGTTTCAGTAGGAGGCGTGGCTGGCTTATATTTGTCTATGGGTGGACACGGTGAACGGGGGTTTTCAGTAGGAGAGCGTGGCTCCTTATATTTGTCCTCTGGGTGGACACGGTTGACGGGGTTTCAGTAGGGAGGCCGTGGCTGCTATATTTGTCCTATGGGTGGACCCGGTGACTAGGGGTTTCAGTAAGGAGGCGTTGGCTGCTTATATTTGTCCTATGGGTGGACACGGTGACGGGGTTTTCAGTAGGAGGCGTGGCTGTTATAATTTGTCTATGGGTGGACACGGTGACAGGGTTTCAGTAGGAGGCGTGGCTGCATATATTTGTCCTATGGGTGGACCCCGGTGACGGGGGTTTCAGTAAGGAGGCGTGGCTCCTTTATTTGTCCTATGGATGGACACGGTGACGGGGTTTCAGTAGGAGGCAGTGGCTCCTTCTATTTGTCCTAGTGGGTGGACGCACGTGTGACGGGGTTTCAGTAGGTAGGCGTGGCTTGCTTAATATTTGTCTATTGGGTGGACAACGGTGACGGGGTTTCCAAGTAGGAGGCCGTGGGCTGCTTATATTTGTCCTATGGGTGGACACGGTGAGGGGTTTCAGTAGGGGCGTGGCTCTCTTATATTTGTCCTATGGGTTGGACACGGTGACGGGGTTTCAGGTAGAGGCGTGGCTCTTCATATTTGGTCCTTTGGGTGGACCGGTGACGGGGTTTCAGTAGGAAGGCGTGGCTCCTTTCTATTTGTCTTTGGGTGGAAACAGTGACAGGGTTTCAGTAGGAGCGCGTGGCTCTTATACTTTGCTAGTGGGTGGACAGTACGGGGTTTCAGTAGGTAGGCGTGGCTCCTTTATATTTTGTCCTATTGGGTGGACACGTGACGGGTTTCAGTAGGAGGCGTGGCTTCCTTATTGTTTGTCCCTATATGGGTGGACACGGTGACGGGGTTCAGTTAGGAGGCGTGGCTGCTTATATTGTCCTAGGTGGCGAACAGTTGACAGGTGGTTCAGTAGGAGGCGTGGCTCCTTATATTTGTCCTATGGGTGGACAAGTGATGTGGTTTTCAGTAGGAGGCGTGGGCTCCTTATATTTGTCTATCATGGTGGAACGGTGATGGGGTGTTCAGTTAGGAAGGGTGTTGGCTTGCTTATCTTTGTCCTATGCGGTGGACAGCGGGTGATGGGGTTTCTAAGTTAGGAGGCGTGGTGCTTATATTGTCAATGGGTGGCACACGATGATGGAGACTGTGTCTGTGGGGCTGACACAGGATGGCTTCTACATAATGCTATGTTAAAATTGTACCAGTTTCTTCACAGCAGGAAAGATAATCTTGCTAACACAGGTAAAATGTTAAATTAGATTAGATTAGTAATAATATTACATTTTTTTGTGGGGTGGTTGATACATTTTCAATTAGGAAAATCAAGTCGTGACATTTTAAAGTGGAAATTACAAACTTTGAGAAGCCTCTTTAACACCATGAGTACACTATAAGATTATAGTTCGTTGCAGTGCAGGAAAATTCTCTGTCTTAACGTCTGGTTTATGGCACTGCTGGAACATTAACGGGGCATTTGGCTTTTTTGGGTTTATGTATTATTGAGCGGAATGTTCTGTCTGTGAACACAGCTGTGGTTCTGTCTCATATAGTCTTTTGTGCTGCTGGTAAACATTGAAGGCGTACAAACACTAGAGTGGAGACAAGCCCAAAGCACCACAGCCTTATACTGTTAGACACTCTTGATGGATCTTGTGTTGTATGTGTGTTTTGTGTTTGTGTTGTGTTTGTTTTGTGGTGTGTGGTGTGTGTGTGTGTTGTGTGTGTGTGTGTGTGTTGTGTGTGTGTGGCCTGTGTGTTGTTGTGTTGTGTGTGTGTGTGTGTTGGTCTAAAGCTTTACTATTATTGTGTTCCAAAAATGATATTTAGGTCTTAGGGTTAGGGGTTAGGGGTTAGGGTTAGGGGTTGGTTTAGGGTTATGGTTAGGTTTAGGGTTAGGGTTTAGGGTTAGGGTTAGGGTTAGGGGTTTAGGGTTAGGAGTTAGGTTGTTTAGGTTTCGAGGGTTGGGTTAGGGTTGGTTTAGGGTTAGGGTTAGGTTTAAGGGGTTTAGGTTAGGGTTGTAGGTTTATAAGAGGTAAAGGCAGGTTGTATTGCAAGTTGTCGGTTGGGGGCGGTATGAGGTGTAGGTTTTTTTTTAGGTTTAGGGAGGGTTACGGGAAATAGGATTTTGAAATCAGGAATTTTTGGGCGGGCCACTATGAATAGTAGAACCCATCAGCGTGTCTTGTGTGTGTGTGGTGTGTGTGGTATGTGTGTGTGTGTGTGTGTATGATGTGTGGTGTGTGGTGTGTGTGTG
>NW_019943062.1:0-4637 GCF_002910315.2 Salvelinus sp. IW2-2015 | reverse complement strand
GGGGCGGGGGGGGCGTATACACACTACATCTCATGGACCATCCTAATTGGTCACTGCTTACGTCTCTCAGAGATATATAACGCGTTCTGTTCTGGATCTTGACCTTGGCTGGACTGTGATTCTCATGAGAAGAAGAGTTAGAGAAAGCGAGGCTGCAAGGACCACACACACACGGAGCCTACGGGCACACACAAACACACACAACAACACACCCCAAACACAAACCCCCCACTCTACTGTGCTCCCTCCCCACGCTGCCTCCTAAATATCTCATGTCTCTTAAACAGACCATCTAATTGGTCACGGCGTTCTCTCAAGAAATATCACTGTGCGGTTCTGGATTTGGATGGCTGTAGACTGACTGAGATTCTTCAGCTGGGATTCTCAGCTAATTCAGTGCAGCATATGCATACCTGGGCCAGAATCTGTTTTGTGATGGTCATCTGGAATGCTGGCAATCGGCAGCCGTCCATAAAGTCAGCATTAAGCACAAAACAGATCTGAGAGCGGTAGTACTGTACCAACCAGATTGGTTTCCAGTCAGGGAACATACTTGCCCAGTTTGAATTTCACACACTAAATGTTAAGGTCAGAGAGTTATGACAGCTGCTGCAGGCTTTAATAGTATACAGACACACAGATAACTAAGCCCACGCCAGCGGTCACATACTGGTATCCATTACTATTCTTCCACACACACTGCCCACACTTCCACTGACTCTTGGTCCCTAGCTGTCCTCCTCTCCCTGTCAGATAGGTTGCCCTGCACCCGCTATTAATTTCATTGCCGTGATGAGACATTCTCGTCTTGTGTGTCTCGGGTGTGCGCTTGCTTGTGTGGTGTGTTGTGTAGTGGGTGTGTGTGTGGGTGTGTGGTGGTGTGTTGTGTTGTGTGTGTTGTGGTGGGGTGTGGTGTTGCGAAGTCGATATCTGTGGTATTCATGTGTTAGTTGTTATAATGGTCGTTGAGATTTTGTTGTTGTTACACGTGTGATTGTCAGTACGAGTGATAATTCCTGGCTCTCAACTTAAACCAGCCTACATTAACCTCACGGAGGATTGACCTACATTACCCACCGCCGTTCACACATGGCCCAAACCAACACACACAACACACACACACCCACACAGCGAGCCTACCACATACTACACACCGCACACATTAGAAGCGAGAAGTCAGTAGCTAGTACGAGCTACTCTCGAATATCACTCAGGCGACTCAATGGAAGCGAGCCTGGAGCCAAGCGACACATAGCCGCTCACTGCTTCTCAGTCGTGGTCACTGCGCATATATAATCTCGCCGTGTGTTTACTTTTCTACGCCCGTGGTATCCAGCCTTATACACAGTTGTGTGTGTGGAGTGGTGGTTATCTTGTGGTACTGTATTGGCTTTTGGTGTTGATATGCGTGCATGTTGCCTGCGTGTGTGTTGGTATGTGTCTGCTTTTAATGTGTATGTGTGTGTATGTGTGCATGTGTAGTGTGGGGTGGGGTTATGTATGTTAGTGTGTAAGATAAATTGTGTTGGGTGTTTCTTGTGGAGTGGTGAATGTGAGGTGAGTGTGTGGTTATTGTGTTGGGGTGTCTCGTGTGGCCAGAGAGTACAGCCAGATAAATCATCACTCTGAGCATCTGTCCTCTCTCCCCATGTGCCAAAGCTGATCAGAAGGAAATTGAACTCAGAACTCAGTGTTCTCCTTCTTCACATGAAAATGCTAATTCACAAATCCTGACATTTAATCCTAGTAAAAATTCCCTGTTTTAGATCAGTTAGGATCACCACTTTATTTTAAGAATGTGAAATGTCAGATTAGTAGTAGAGAGAATTATTTATTTAAGCTTTTATTTCTTTCATCACATTCCCAGTGGGTCAGAAGTTTACATACACTCAATTGGTATTTGGTAGCATTGCCTTTAAATTGTTTAACTTGGGTCAAACGTTTTAGGTAGTCTTCCACAAGCATCCCACAATAAATTGTGCGGTTTTTGGCCCATTCCTCCTGACAGAGCTGGTGTAACTGAATCAGGTTTGTAGGCCTTTTTCAGTTATGCCCTCCAATTTTCTATAGGATTGAGGACAGGGCTTTGTGAGGCCACTCCAATACCTTGACTTTGTTGTCCTTAAGCCATTTTGCCACAACTTTGGAAGTCTGCTTGGGGTCATTGTCCATTTGGAAGACCCCTTCGCGACCAAGCTTTAACTTCCTGACTGATGTCTTGAGATGTTGCTTCAATATAGCCACATAATTTCCCCTCCTTATGATGCCATCTATTTTGTGAAGTGCACCAGTCCCTCCTGCAGCAAAGTACCCCCACAACACGATGCTGCCACCCCCGTGCTTCACGGTTGGGATGGTGTTCTTCGGCTTGCAAGCATCCCTCTTTTCCCTCCAAACATAACGATGGTCATTATGGCCAAACAGTTATAATTTTGTTCCATCAGACCAAAGGACATTTCTCCAGAAAGTACGATCTTTCTCCCCATGTGCAGTTGCAAACCGTAGTCTGGCTTTTTTAAGGCGGTTTTGGAGCAGTGGCTTCTTCCTTGCTGAGCGGCCTTTTCGGTTATGTCGATATAGGACTCATTTTACTGTGGATATAGATACTTTTGTACCCATTTCCTCCTGCATCTTCACAGGGTCTTTTGCTGTTGTTCTGGGATTGATTTGCACTTTTCACACCAAAGTACGATCATCTTTGAGAGACAGAAAGCGTCTCCTTCCTGAGCGGTATGATGGCTGCGTGGTCCCATGGTGTTTATAATTGCGTACTATTGTTTGTACAGATGAACGTGGTACCTTCAGGCGTTTGGAAATTGCTCCCAAGGATGAACCAGACTTGTGGAGGTCTACAGCTTTTTTTCTGAGGTCTTGGCTGATTTCTTTGGATTTTCCCAATGATGGTCAAGCAAAGAGGCGCTGAGTTTTGAAGTAGGCTGAAATACATCTAGGTACACTCAATTGACTCAAATGATATGCATTAGCTTATCAGAAGCTTTCTATAAGCCAGTGACATCATTTTTCTGGAATTTTCCAAGCTGTTTAAGGGACAGTCAACGTGTATGGCAAACTTTCTGAACCCACCTGGATTGTGATGCAGTGACAATAATAATAAGTAGAATGTCCTAACCGATCTTGCCAAAACTATAGTTTGTTAACAGAAGAAATTTGTTTAGTGGTTTGAAAAACTAGTATGGTCTCCTTAAGTGTACGTAAACTTCCAGACTTCAACTGTAGGTAGTATCATTGTGACATGGGGGATACTGCCGCTAGTGATTCAGAGGGATTTCAATTCACACTACCTGATGAGGTAGCCCTGACACCTTGGCAGCGTCCGGTTTGAGGATGTCCTATTGGGGCATGGTTAAGATGTTGGGTTGTGCAACGCAGAAGACAGAGGTTCAACTCCCAAGCGTTATAACGTAAACTGGTTCATGTCTCATTCTAGTAACAGTCTGTGGTGGGGTATTTATTTTGATGTAGTTTGCTTGTGTGACTGTGTGGGTGTGCGTGCGTGCTGTTCAGTCCCTCGAAGATACAGTGTCTTTCCTTCTACTTTCACTGTGTGACATACACTGTAATTATGATAATACCTGTATCACTTTACTACAGCAGGACAGAAGGAGAGGGAAGAGACAATCACTCTGGCTTGTTCTCTCTCTCTCTCCTCTCTCTCTCTCTCTCTCTCTCAGCTCTCCTCTCTCTCTCTCTCTCCTCTCTCTCTCTCTCTCTCTCTCTCTCGCATTCTTGTTTCTCCTCTCTCTCGTCTCACATTACAAATTTTTTCTCACTTTGTTAATCGGCGCTTACCTCCTCTCTCTCTTTGTCTCTTGCTCTTTCTCTTCTCTTCCATCTCTTCCCATCTCCCTCTCTCTCCATCTCGCCTCTCATCATTCCCTCTCTCTCTCTCTCTCTCTTTCTCTCTCTCTCCTCTCTCTCTCTCTCTCTCTCTTTTCTCTTTCTCTCTCTCTCTCTTTCCTCCTCTCTATCTTCTCTCTCTCTCTCTCTCTCTCTCTCTCTCTCCCCTCTCTTCTCGTCTCCTCTCTCTCTTCCTCTCTCTCTCCACACCTTCCTCTCTCTCTCTCTCTCTCTCCTCTCTTCTCCTCTCTCGGTGGTCTCGTTCGGGGTGCTCATCCCTCTCCCCCTCCCTCATCTCTCCTCTCTCCCTCTCTCCCCTCCCCATCTCTCCCCTCTCTCCCTCTCTCCCCTCTATCTCTCTCTCTCTGTCTCTTGCTCCTTCCTCTATCTCTGTTTTGTCTATCTATACACAATCAAACACCTGCTCCCTTCTCTCTTTAGTTCTTCTCCTTTCCCTGTATTCTTTCTCACACTCCACCTCTCTCTCTCTCTTTCTTCCATCTCTCCCCTCTCTCCCCTCTCTCTCTCGCATCTCTCTCCCCTCTCCTCCCCTCTCTCTCCATCTCTCCCCCTCTCCTCCCCTCTTTTCCTCCCGCTCTCTCCCCTCTCTCCTCCATCTTCTCCCTCTATCTCTCTCTCTCTCACACATTTCTCCGTCTCTTTTCTCCTTTTCTTTCCCTCACTCTCCACATACCATAAGAACCTCTTCTTCAACGATCCCTCTCCTTACTCACGATAAGTAGTTTAATTGCCACACTGCAGTAATTACGGGATGTACC
>NW_019943061.1:192355-204336 GCF_002910315.2 Salvelinus sp. IW2-2015 | reverse complement strand
CATATGAATACCACACGTTTAACATACAACAGCTCCACTCTCCCTCGACCTGCTTTATTATGCATACAGTAGGCGAAGCATATTTGGGCTATGAATATCATACGCCTATCAGGGGACAAAGAGGTCAGGGATATTAACTTATCTGGTAGTTGGTACAATGAGTTAATAGGACATTGAGTCAAGGGCAGAACAATCATCCATATGACATGTATACAGAGGAGAGAGAGAGAGGAGAGGGGGGGGGGGGACAAAGTCTAAACAAAGAGAACAAGAGAAGGGCAAAGGGACAGTGAGACCTAAGAAACAGAAATACAGAGCCATAAAACGAGAGTCACAAATCACAGACAGAACGTGAAAGAGACCAAAAGGAGCAAGACAACAGTATCATAAAGACAGACAGACACATCTCCTCACCGGACAAAAGTAGGTGTTCTCTGCAATGTGCTGGGCCACRCGCTGGTTCTCTGCAGACAGTGACATGATGAGGAGCAGGGCGTCCCGGGCCTGCTGGCCCACCAGGCCCTCCCGGTGGATGAAGGGGATCAGCAGGGAGAAGATCAGGAAGTTGGCTGCMCCCTGGTCCTCGCTGTAATAATAATAATCATCATCATCATAATAATTGATGGGATTTCTATAGAGCTTTTCCAGTATCTCAAAGTGCTTTACATTATGAGGAGAGAAACTCACCTAGTATGGAAGAAGAGCTCCAGGACAGACTGGTCCTTGGCCAGGACACAGCACAGTTGGTTGAGTAATGACACCAGCTCAGCCTCCACCTCCGGGCCAGCTGTCCCCGAGCACGACGACAGGAGCATCATTAAGGGTCGTAACACAGGTTTGTGGTGCAGTAAGGGCTGCCGCGCCTGGCCCACGATCATCTCGTACATCTTAGAAGAAGATKACTTTATTGTCAGTTGTCACTGAGATGTGTCTTTTTCCTTAATCCCAACCCCCCCGACACCCTCCTCACCCTCTGCCAGATTTCCCTGTCAGACCAGGGATTCAACCCCCCCCAACCCTCCAGTTACCGACCACCATCTCTAACATCTACACCTACCTTGAGCTGCTCCAGTTTCATTTCATCAGTAAACTGTCGCCTCAGGCTCCACAGGAAGAGCCTCTCCATGACGTTCTCCATCACCACAAACTCCAGGATGGGTCCCATGGCTCCCGCCTGGCCGGCGTCCTCCTCCATGAGCAGGAACAGCATGTGTTCCACGTAGTTCTGCACCGCGCTGGCCTCGTCCGCCGGGATGGGCCCGCCGAAACGCATGGGGCCGCCGCTGGAGAGGCCGATGACACCAAGGGCAGCCATGTTGCTGCTGGTGTTGCTGCGGAGAGGATCATGCTTCTCCAGGATCTTTACCACCTGAAGGGACAACGGGGAAGGTACAGGGTTATGTCCATAGAAATTAATATAGTACCTGTATATCTGTGGTAATTTCACCTTCATTTTACAAGGAAGAAGATCAAATAAGATGAGATAGTTCTCGCAGTGAACTGAATATTGTCTTTGGTCAACTTGAAGTTTATTTGATAACCTCGATAGAATAAGGTAGAATAAATCAACTAACAATAGAGACACAAAGCTATTACAGTATGCCATTGCTACTGTCATCGTAACAGTTGAAATCAAATTAGCAAGTTATTTCATCGCGTGTACACCAGAGTATAAGACAAACTCTCTCAAACTCTGCCAAAGTGCTTACAATGATGTTCAGGCTAAATTAGATTGAGTGAAACATGTTGGTTTGTTATGTTGGTAATATTCTCTCGGGAGGACTCATAAGTGACAGTTAATAATCATCATCAGACAGCCTGCTGCTGCCATTATTGATCTAGATGAACACAACAGTCTCTATCACAAGAGGAAGATCTGRGAGAGAATACAACTCAAGTCCTACGGGAAATAAATCGGGGAAAGCTGATGCATCGTTTGTGATTTTACGAAGATTACATTTGCCTGAGTCATGTCAATATAATATCTCAAGCCCAGGCAGTTACAATTGTGTATAAATTGGGTTTGTGGTGTTCCAATTCCACTGTTGCCTGCGGAATTCTGTACTGAAATGTAAATGGACAACCACAAATCAAGTGACATCGCATTTATATTGACAGTGAACCATAAACAAAATGAACGCTGACAGCGACATGCACATAATATAAATATATTGATGGTAAATCAGCTTGATATGAAAGTGTATAAGGCTGTTTTGTCCTCTATATGTTTGTGCCTTAGTGTGCAGATAGTCAGTCCCTCTCTAGTAGGACCTCCCTACATAAGCCTCACTAATGAATACAGGACTGTATTCAGTAGGCCACAATGCATGAAAAAAGTTATGTTGCCTGGGAAAAACAAAAATCTGTATTCTCATTGGAAAGGTTCAGGTAGTACCTCCCTGTTTCACTAAGTTTCAAAACATTCCTTTAATGAACACAACCCAGACATGGGAGGAACCATTCATAGAGCCACAACAATGAGCTCACTGTCCCCACCAGGCCCTGCTACCATGGCGATGGGAAGTCCACTGAGAGCAGAGGGAGAGCCAGACTGGCTGACTGAGACAGAGCCCCCAGGTGACTGATTGATCCAGGCATGATAGCGCGATAACCGCACAGGATGAGTGAAGAGAGGGAAGGAAGAGGGAGGGGAGTAGTRATGGGTGTCTTATTAAAGTTWCCACTTCCTTCACTCAKGTCTGTCTACAATCYTGTCGGGTATTTCTGGTGTAACAAATAGCTTTGAGGACATAGCTGGGTAACACAGTAGGACTATARATGATCAAGTGGCCTTTTCTAACCACTGACTGGACTGACTAATAATACATGGAGGTGATGGAGGCATGGAGCYGTCAGGATAATGGATAACATGTACTGGTACATAGAGATAMATCAATATAGTTCCCTTTGTGTACTGATATCTGTATAGAACCATAGTGAGGTGAAACAAACTGTTGCCCAGAACATATTATSCTGTCCTGGGCAACCCACTACACTGASTGGATAACATYCAGCTCTCTCAGACATCCTAACAAAAGGACAGTGGTTTCACAGGGGTCTGGAGTGGGAGAGATAAGGCTGAAGCCATTGACTGTCAATGAAAGTCTACCTATTTTTCTGAAATGTCAACAGTTTTCCTCAATACAGGGTTCCGGGGGGTGCCTACTTAGCAGGCTGGGCTTTTCCAGGAATTCTAAGACCCAAACTCAATAGCACTCCTATCAGGCTATTAATTAGCCAAAACGTAGCAATTAAGACTCAGCTGGAGCCGTATTGTAGTGCCAACTTGCCTGCAGAGAGGGTCAAAGATCTATAAAATGTCCTATATTTCAGAATATGATTCTGTTGAAACCTTTAACAGTGCACTTCGCAGGCCTAACATTTATATTATCCCATAGAGCGGCGCACATTTGGCCCAGCGTCGTCCTGGTTAGGGTTTGGCCGGTGTAGGCCGTAATTGTAAATAAGAATTTGTTCTTAACCGACTTGCCTAGGCAAATAAAGGTTAAAAATAAATAAAAATGATAAATGCTGAGAATGATACACAAAAATGAAACAGATTGAACATAATAATTTCAGGCCTCTTGGTGTTACTGTGTTGTTACTGTGTTGTCACTGTTCTACGTCCAGCAACGTGAGCTCCTACCCCATTTTACAGTAAATTATGTTTGTGTTTCCAGGCCTTACTGTATTCTATTCTCTGTAGCTGAGAGGGGTGGAGACTCCTGCCAACTCCCTCCCACTGGGGTGAACTGAGGCTGAATAGAGAAGGGAGGAGCTAGTAGACAGTCATTATTTCAGTTACATACTGTAGCCGTTCAGTTACCACAATGAGGTCTGGGGCTGAGAGGGTTCACGTTCATGGGCGGGATTGTAGGAGTTTAGGTTGTAGGATTTAGGAAATGTTTGTGTTATAGGTTCTGCGGTGGGGTTTGGCGTTATGGTTCCAATTATAAGAGTTTGTGTTTTAAGAGTTTGAGGAAGAGCTTCTGGGTTAAAGTGATTGGGCTACAATGATATGCATTTAGTGTTCTGAGGGTTTGAGTTAGGGCCTGGGTTCTACGAGATTGAGCTATACAAGTTAAACGAGGGTTTTGAGCTGAAGTTATATCTAAGGTTACAGACAGAGTTGTGGTTTTGTTTACCTGTGCCCAGTGGTTCTTGAACACGATCATGCAGGTCTCTGGGTCCACCCCTTTCAGGACCAGGGCCTCCCCCTGTCTGCCATCCCTGTTTCCGTTGGCAACCATGGAGGCCATCATCATGGTGACCAGATCTAGTGTGGGTTAAACCATTACGCAGGACGGAGGGGGGTAGAGGTGGAGAGTCCTCACTGGAGACCGGCTGAGACCACTTGCACAGGGGTGTGAGGGAACACTGGGGATCTGCAGAACACAGAAAACATCATGTCATCATCCTGTACATGCAGATGGAGAATCAGTAGTTTGTCATTGTTCAAACCTATAACAATACATACTATGGCATACTGTAGTAGTAGCTGACAGATTAAGACTACTGTTAGCACAGGACAGATTAAGACTACTGTAGCCATAGGACAGATTCAGGGTGATTGATTGGGACATACTGTACAGTTGACCACTAGCCAAATAAACCACACAAACACTGCAGCAGCCTGCRACACGGTCTTCTCTCCCCCTGGATTCACAGCAGCTAGGCATGCGAGAGACAAGAGGGGGAAAACAATGACAGGGCAGAGGCAGAGAGGAAGAGAGCGAGCGAGAGGGGGAGACACTCAGCCGGTGGCACAACCCATGCCCTCTATTCCTCAGCTCGACAAGTGCCTGCCAAAACGCTTACCCAGGGAAAAGTGGGGATCGCTTTGTAATAATATAAGCCATTTAGCAGACGCTTTTTCCCAAAGCGACGTACAGTCGTGCTCGCATACATTTGTAAGTATGGGCGGTCCCGGGAATTGAACCCACTATGCTGGCGTTGCAAGCTCCATGCTCTAGCAACTGAGCTACAGAGGACCACAGAGTTACAGACGTAACGCCTCGCTAGGACGCTACAATGCACAGTGAATTCCATAAGGTCCCAGTGACACCACTTTCATCACTCACTCATCTTGTGACACCAGAAGAGATTATGACGTATGACAATAGAGTGTGTATTACCAGCTAGTGGGCCCGCAATAACTAATAAAACACCATTCTTTCCATGAATGGTCTGGAACTGTTTTGGTATGTAAAATATGTTGACTTTGTCTGTAGCCTAAAGTTATGTTGATTCTGTTGGTTCTAGCTCTGTCCAGAAGCGCCTGAGAAAATGTGTGTCCCTCACATATCTAGAGAGTGAGGTCAGGTGTTCGTTTCTTACACTGCTCGTCAGTCGGGAACCAAAATAATGATTAAAAGTACTAAAAATAACTTGTCTGTCAAGACACTGCAGAACTATTCCAGCCTTAGAGTTTAACTGCTACACACTTAGACCTGTATCCCCACAGATTGAAATAAAACCCAAATACACTCTCTATGCTTATACCAGCACCGATGGAATTTGCAATGCACAGAGCCACTGGGAACTTAATTATGTGTCTGTGACAGTCAGATAATAATAGGTGCAAGCCAGGGTTATTTGTTGCTTCCCTTGTAAAGGAGGTGATTGTACAGGAAAGAGGACCATTGCTGCAAACAAAAGCTAGGCTATCTGCTAACATGGTGTAGTGCAACAGGCCATCTCCCTCCCCGCCCCAGTCCCTGCTCAGGTCAGTTATAAATAGGACTATAACTCAGGACGGAGGATATTTGGATTCTATTATCTTCCTAGAATCCCATGTTTCCGTTCCTCCGGGGACAGTGAACGGAGACTATGGCGGTTCTGAGAATCAGATGATTTTCATTCTAGATTCTAGTGCCATGTGATGTCATTGGCCAAGTACCCACATCGGATGGGTGTATTTCTGAGAACAACTGATGGCATGGATATAATCTGTTGAACAACAGATCAAACTTTGAAGACTTGATAACAGACTAACAAATTGGGACTGACTAGACAGTAAATTAAAAAACTGGGCTACCGACTCAACCTGACAACAATGCAAACAAACGCACAATACCTAGTTAGCCGTTGCTAGGTACTAGCATATAATCAACCAGGTCAGTAAACAACATTTTAGGACAATGTCTTCTATTGAAGACGTCTGCTTCCTACAGCGTACAATAACAACACATGAATTGCAGCCATGCACTGCAGGAGTTCAACTGTAACCCTCCTGCTGGAAGCAGAAGCAGCTGCAGACCGTCAGACCACAATGACCAATTAGAGATCAGAAAGGCTGCCCCTCAAACGGCCTCTCAACCAATCACGGCCAAGTCAAACTTTTTTTTGAATGGTTTCGACCCRCTTGAAGAGGAGAGACTCAACAACCAACCACAGAGCTTGGCCCAACAGAGAGACACTGAAACACTCATGCTAAAGCTAAACACATCTGTTTTTAGTTAACACAGGGAACGTGCCTTATAGGAATGCATGRRGCAGGGTCACCCAGGACAGAAATCGCTGAAATTCCTACCTCTGTTTCACCATGGTTGCTCGTCCTGTATCGACAATACAGAATGTCCCCTCTTTACATCCAGACACACCCAGTCCTGTGGAGATAGAGAGAGAGGGAAAAGTCTAACTTTGACACAAAMGTAATGTGGTACGGAGCAGTGGAATGACTGGAGACTAGAGCTATGTGAGGAAGTGACTGGACGATGTGAGTAAGAGGCTCAGAACACCACTGACTGTAGAGAGAGAGGGGGAGTAACATACAGAGAGAGAAAGAGGGAGTAACACAGAGAGAAAGAGAGCAATCCAACGACCCCCGCCACATCCACACACACTAAACAAGCATGGAGACAAAGGTGCCAAACTACAAACTAACATCTTCTGAAAGAACATAATAAATGTCATCATCATTTGTTGAATAATCATGCTACTGTTCACTCCAATTAGAGTTGTGATATAATTGGCGTCCCTGGTCAACCATGAGTCCCCCTCTCCTCCCTTTACATGCTATGACCTCTGACACGGTCACACTGAGGCACCATGGGAAACCTGTCACAACATCTTACAGCGCGCAGAAAGACTTTACTTCTACGATGTAACCACTGACCACACTCTTAGAGGGAGGCGCGATCACGGAAGTCCACACACGTCAAATAAAACACAAGCTAAAACATTCTAGGCATTCTCGACCCCACCGACAACCATACAAAATGCACTGCACACCAGTCATGTCCAAGTCGACTTACTCTGTAGCGACAACTCTGAAATGTTTCCCWGAAGATCATATCGGCATGATGTATTGTAAACAYTAAMCGCAGTCGGAGCTCAGTGTKTKTGTGTSWGCCCCCCACMCAKCCATAAMAYAMCCATTCCGCTGCCCAGACTGTGGCTGTAGTKCCTCMAGGGACCTGCTCCACCYATGGAGGGGAAGTGGGGGTCCAGGTCCAGCTGGATCAACGCAAACCGAGAGGGGAGGGGAAAGGAGGAGAGRGGRTGTKCTCTAAAGGAATCCACACCTCCATTCRTTCTCACACCCTCTACTCTCCCATATAGAGAAGCCATAAAGCACTAAACCTCTCAAGTACAGATTTGTAACAAGTTCTTAGTTTCACACTAAAAAGCCCCACTATAGTGCTGCACTGCTACCAACAAGACCCTTGGTCTGGACACAAACAACTCACCAAATACCACCAAATACCACATTCTCAAAGCTCAGCTTCTTCCTATGACAAGCACTCTTCTCATGGAGTCTGTTGTGAAGACACAACATACTGGAGACAGTGGGAGATATTTTTACAGTCCTCTGCTTAGTGTCCCAGCCAGATGCATGACCCCCAATTATAGGGTGGAGAGAGAGACAGTAGTAGCAGTCTGTCGGGTGCCTCCAGTTGGCTGCATCTCGGTCTTAATGCCACAGTAATACATCCTCTCCTTCCACAGACAGACACATTACCTCACCAGAGTCTGTGTCCTCAACCTCATGGGGTCAAAACAGGCCTGGTGGTCGATTAGTGTTGTACTTTTATAGTGGTTAACCTACCTAACCTGGACTCAGACAACAATGCACTGGCAACTACTGTGTCCTGGAATCAAACGGAAGATTATGTTTGTATCTTGGTTTCCTCTTAATATGGTTGGAGTATGACGGAGTGCCTTTTAAACTTCACTACAGGGCTAATGTGTCCCTGTATAGCTCAGTACTGTCTGTAGCTTAACACTCCTACATATTATATCCAGGCTGTATCACAACCGGCTGTCGTTCAGAGTCCCATAGGGTGGCACACAATTGACCCAGCGTTGTCCGGGTTTGGCCGGTGTAGGCCATCATTGTAAATTGTTCTTAACTGCCTAGCTACATAACGGTTCCATTTTAAAAAATGTATATCCTCCCAGTCCCAGTACATTAAGAGGTAACTCTACAGTGTGCCAAGCCTTCAGACTGTGAGCGACCTCGAAAATAGAGTCAGTCCGTGATGAGCAATGTTGACCTCTTTAACCCATCCTAAATTCGTTTTTCATTCCTGTTATAGGAAGCTACTTTTTTGTATTAAATTATGCTGGGATTGACACTGAATCATTCTAAAAAACAATTATAATCCCAGGAAATTAGGGGTCAAAAATGTATGACTACAGACTCCACACTGCACACCAGTTGCCGAAAACTCCAACAACTAGTAACTAATCTGAGACACTGGAGACAGAAATGTAGCTACTCCCCTCAGTACTTCCTTTCTATGAGAAAAACATGACCTAAATTACACACACGCCCCTACTGTAACCTCACTGCATAGTGCACTGCAGTTGGAAGACATATTGACGATACTACTGTATTGCCTGGAGAGGAGATGCTCCACTTGCTCAAAATAGAGCCCAGCAACATACTGTCAAGTCTGAAATAGAGCCCAGCAACACACTGTCAAGTCTGAAATAGAGCCCAGCAGCATACTGTCAAGTCTGAAATAGAGCCCAGCAACACACTGTCAAGTCTGAAATAGAGCCCAGCAACATACTGTCAAGTCTAAAATAGAGCCCAGCAGCATACTGTCAAGTCTGAAATAGAGCCCAGCAGCATACTGTCAAGTCTGAAATAGAGCCCAGCACCTCTTGATTTACTATGAAAGTTTGGAGTGGAACACTTGACCAACCCAGGTCCCTACGCATCCTAAAGTGCTCAAAACCAGTCCTCAAGTGGAGTCTCTTGTAGAAATGCAAACATTGCATTAACAACCCTTTAAGTGTGTCAACACCCTCTTTACGCTTCACTGGTAGTAACCCCTTTGATGCTTCCACGAAATGTTACTTTGATCGCCATTGTTTCGGGCTCCTCTGGGCATTTCCGTTATACAACCCTGTCATTAGAGCATAGAATGGAAAAAGCAATACGCGCCCAAAAGCCCCAGAATTAACTTGTCTCAAGTAATAATGTACGGTGGTAGATGTTTTGGAAAAAGTACAGGGGAAAAAACGAAAAAGCAGAATGACACATTAGGAACTGAACAATTCAACCCCTCCCCCCCACCCCTCCCCCCATCCCAGACAATAACCTCCCCAAAACGAGGTACAAGCCTAAATAAACATGTTCTCTTCGCACAGTATGTCTTGTAGAGTGCGGTCTAAACCTAAACCCACAGTCCCGCTCTTAAAGTCGCGTTTTGTTAGTGGATCAAACAGCAGAAAGAGATAATCATTTTTTAAATAATAAAATAAAAGTGAATCCCTTGCTGCAAACGAAATTACAAAATCACCACTTGTAGATGTATATAATTATATTCCCAGTCTTATAACAGGCATTGAGAGAGAAAATAAAGAAAAATAAAGAAAATGTATAAAGGCCTCTCAGCCAAAGACCTAATTTGAAGTAAGGAAATCGAGTAAGACAATCAAAAAATAATAATTATATTAATTATTTAATAGTTGTCTAGTTGAATGCTGAGACAGCTAACAACCAAGACCAAAAAACACGTGTGCGCAACTTGGAACGCTTGCTGGCTAAATGACGCTCGAAACTTTTAAAATTAAGTGAGCCGACCCCAAAAAACGTGTCGCCTCGGGAAGCATTTACTGTTTACTGGTCAATGCAAACGGATGCAGTAAACAAATAACCAAGAATACTTTGAGTCACTGCAGACATAGTAAACAACTGAAAAGTTGGCAAGACAGCCTAAAAACACAGGAGTAAAGTAAAACCTCAATACAATGAAATTAAATGACAATGCTTGTAAGGCAAGCACACTAGAGATACAAAATCTTGATCACATCATAAGCCTGAAGGTTCGCCAACCCCAACTATACAAAATTAGCATGTTGTAGCTAAACATATTGTACCACAGGTGGGTTACTTACTATCCACAGTTGCAAGCAACAGTTCTGAACTATGAGCAAGTGTTCAAGACTTCTTGATGTGACGTTGAATGTGAGAGAGGCCTCATCCGGAGATTCAAATGTGTAGTCTTTACCATCATGAGATAGCCATAAACGGGCCGGGAATCGCAGTCCGTACTTCACACCTGGATGGTCCCGAAGTAGTCGTTTGGCCCTGTCCGAAAGCTGCGCGCTGCTGGAAACAGTGGGGGAGTAGTCCTGGTAGATGGAGAAGCCTCTGTCTTGAAAGCTCAAGTGGTATTGCGGGCTCGTCGGAGAATCTCCATCTTCTCATGAAAAAGTGCACTCGAAGAATGATGTCACGGGGCCTCTCCCCATCCCGGGGCTTTGGACGCAGCGCCGGTGAGCACGATTCAATCAGGGGCTTTTCATCAAGGCAAGAACATCCTTCAGCAGCCCAGAAATGAAATCCGTGCGCGAGCATTTCCGCTGACTCTGGGACTGATACAAGTTCCAGGTTATTGCGGCGAGAGAGAATCCCTCTAAACTTACACAGCTCTCCTTCACCTTTTCAAATCCGCAGCGAGGCGTTTCACGTCAGCCTCCAGGGATGTAGTTAAGTCGGAGACATTTGTACGCGAGGTCCCAGTGCTGCAATTTGTTTAGTGTTCCGACGCCATTGTTGTTTTGAGTTGATGTGATTGCTGGCCACCGTCTCGTTCCGCAGGATGGGTTAGATCTGCTTTTAAAGTATCAGAAACCTCCTTTATTCGGGCCTCAATCGT
Organism: Salvelinus sp. IW2-2015; assembly: GCF_002910315.2. NCBI lineage: Eukaryota > Metazoa > Chordata > Actinopteri > Salmoniformes > Salmonidae > Salvelinus > Salvelinus sp. IW2-2015. Next base: position 193,219 of record NW_019943061.1, on the reverse strand, counting down.
AGCAACCACCTCCGTTTCATTCAACTATCTCAGAGCGTAGTAGTTTATGGCCTCGAGAATGTCATTTCAGCGCCGCCAGGCCAAGCCTGGCCAGCCTTTCAGGCCAAGGCCTTTCAGCGCCGCAGGCCAAGTGTCAGTCCCCGGGCCGTCAGCTCAGGAGAGGCGCGGTGATGAGAGTGTGTCTGTAGGCCGGGTTTCTCAAAGTCATGCTTTTAGCCTTATGTTTCGTCGACATGCTGACATTGAAGTAAAGTATCTTTGGTTTTACGGGAAGGATCACAAAATAATATAGAAAATAAATACGGTTCTGCTGCAAAATCACATAAACTTTAAAAATACCACGGGAGCAAACGGAAAACACGTCAGTCGCACATGGCGTCCTCCAATCCCCTCCGGTGCTCCCTTCTATAGAAGTGGTGCCCCATCTCCTGTGCTCCCTTATAGAAGGTGCTCAATCTCCCGGTGCTTCCTCTTTATAGAAGGGTGCCCTATTTCAGACTGACAGTATGTGCTGCGGCTCTATCAGACTTGACAGTATGGTTGCTGGCCTATTCAGACTTTGACAGTATGTGTTGCTGGGCTCTATTTCAGACTGACAAAGTGTTGCTGGGCTCTATTCCAGACTACATGTGTTGCTGGGCTCTATTGCAGACTTGACAGTGTGTTGCTGGGCTCTATTTCAGACTTGACAGTATGCGGCCTGGCTCTTATTTCAGACTTGACAGTATGTTGCTGGGCTCTATTTAGACTTGACAGTGTGTTGCTGGGCTACTATTCAGACTTGACAGTGTGTTGCTGGGCTCTATTTCAGACTTGACCAGTTCTGCTGCTGGCTCTATTCAGACTTGACAGTATGCTGCTGAC
>NW_019943061.1:164713-191850 GCF_002910315.2 Salvelinus sp. IW2-2015 | reverse complement strand
GTGTGGAGTCTGTAGTCATACATTTTTGACCCCTAATTTCCTGGGATTATAATTGTTTTTTAGAATGATTCAGTGTCAATCCCAGCATAATTTAATACAAAAAAGTAGCTTCCTATAACAGGAATGAAAAACGAATTTAGGATGGGTTAAAGAGGTCAACATTGCTCATCACGGACTGACTCTATTTTCGAGGTCGCTCACAGTCTGAAGGCTTGGCACACTGTAGAGTTACCTCTTAATGTACTGGGACTGGGAGGATATACATTTTTTAAAATGGAACCGTTATGTAGCTAGGCAGTTAAGAACAATTTACAATGATGGCCTACACCGGCCAAACCCGGACAACGCTGGGTCAATTGTGTGCCACCCTATGGGACTCTGAACGACAGCCGGTTGTGATACAGCCTGGATATAATATGTAGGAGTGTTAAGCTACAGACAGTACTGAGCTATACAGGGACACATTAGCCCTGTAGTGAAGTTTAAAAGGCACTCCGTCATACTCCAACCATATTAAGAGGAAACCAAGATACAAACATAATCTTCCGTTTGATTCCAGGACACAGTAGTTGCCAGTGCATTGTTGTCTGAGTCCAGGTTAGGTAGGTTAACCACTATAAAAGTACAACACTAATCGACCACCAGGCCTGTTTTGACCCCATGAGGTTGAGGACACAGACTCTGGTGAGGTAATGTGTCTGTCTGTGGAAGGAGAGGATGTATTACTGTGGCATTAAGACCGAGATGCAGCCAACTGGAGGCACCCGACAGACTGCTACTACTGTCTCTCTCTCCACCCTATAATTGGGGGTCATGCATCTGGCTGGGACACTAAGCAGAGGACTGTAAAAATATCTCCCACTGTCTCCAGTATGTTGTGTCTTCACAACAGACTCCATGAGAAGAGTGCTTGTCATAGGAAGAAGCTGAGCTTTGAGAATGTGGTATTTGGTGGTATTTGGTGAGTTGTTTGTGTCCAGACCAAGGGTCTTGTTGGTAGCAGTGCAGCACTATAGTGGGGCTTTTTAGTGTGAAACTAAGAACTTGTTACAAATCTGTACTTGAGAGGTTTAGTGCTTTATGGCTTCTCTATATGGGAGAGTAGAGGGTGTGAGAACGAATGGAGGTGTGGATTCCTTTAGAGAACATCCTCTCTCCTCCTTTCCCCTCCCCTCTCTGTTTGCGTTGACCCAGMTGGACCTGGACCCCCACTTCCCCTCCATAGGTGGAGCAGGTCCCTTGAGGAACTACAGCCACAGTCTGGGCAGCGGAATGGGTGTTTTATGGCTGGGTGGGGGGCACACACAAAAACACTGAGCTCCGACTGCGGTTAATGTTTACAATACATCATGCCGATATGATCTTCTGGGAAACATTTCAGAGTTGTCGCTACAGAGTAAGTCGACTTGGACATGACTGGTGTGCAGTGCATTTTGTATGGTTGTCGGTGGGGTCGAGAATGCCTAGAATGTTTTAGCTTGTGTTTTATTTGACGTGTGTGGACTTCCGTGATCGCGCCTCCCTCTAAGAGTGTGGTCAGTGGTTACATCGTAGAAGTAAAGTCTTTCTGCGCGCTGTAAGATGTTGTGACAGGTTTCCCATGGTGCCTCAGTGTGACCGTGTCAGAGGTCATAGCATGTAAAGGGAGGAGAGGGGGACTCATGGTTGACCAGGGACGCCAATTATATCACAACTCTAATTGGAGTGAACAGTAGCATGATTATTCAACAAATGATGATGACATTTATTATGTTCTTTCAGAAGATGTTAGTTTGTAGTTTGGCACCTTTGTCTCCATGCTTGTTTAGTGTGTGTGGATGTGGCGGGGGTCGTTGGATTGCTCTCTTTCTCTCTGTGTTACTCCCTCTTTCTCTCTCTGTATGTTACTCCCCCTCTCTCTCTACAGTCAGTGGTGTTCTGAGCCTCTTACTCACATCGTCCAGTCACTTCCTCACATAGCTCTAGTCTCCAGTCATTCCACTGCTCCGTACCACATTACTTTTGTGTCAAAGTTAGACTTTTCCCTCTCTCTCTATCTCCACAGGACTGGGTGTGTCTGGATGTAAAGAGGGGACATTCTGTATTGTCGATACAGGACGAGCAACCATGGTGAAACAGAGGTAGGAATTTCAGCGATTTCTGTCCTGGGTGACCCTGCYYCATGCATTCCTATAAGGCACGTTCCCTGTGTTAACTAAAAACAGATGTGTTTAGCTTTAGCATGAGTGTTTCAGTGTCTCTCTGTTGGGCCAAGCTCTGTGGTTGGTTGTTGAGTCTCTCCTCTTCAAGYGGGTCGAAACCATTCAAAAAAAAGTTTGACTTGGCCGTGATTGGTTGAGAGGCCGTTTGAGGGGCAGCCTTTCTGATCTCTAATTGGTCATTGTGGTCTGACGGTCTGCAGCTGCTTCTGCTTCCAGCAGGAGGGTTACAGTTGAACTCCTGCAGTGCATGGCTGCAATTCATGTGTTGTTATTGTACGCTGTAGGAAGCAGACGTCTTCAATAGAAGACATTGTCCTAAAATGTTGTTTACTGACCTGGTTGATTATATGCTAGTACCTAGCAACGGCTAACTAGGTATTGTGCGTTTGTTTGCATTGTTGTCAGGTTGAGTCGGTAGCCCAGTTTTTTAATTTACTGTCTAGTCAGTCCCAATTTGTTAGTCTGTTATCAAGTCTTCAAAGTTTGATCTGTTGTTCAACAGATTATATCCATGCCATCAGTTGTTCTCAGAAATACACCCATCCGATGTGGGTACTTGGCCAATGACATCACATGGCACTAGAATCTAGAATGAAAATCATCTGATTCTCAGAACCGCCATAGTCTCCGTTCACTGTCCCCGGAGGAACGGAAACATGGGATTCTAGGAAGATAATAGAATCCAAATATCCTCCGTCCTGAGTTATAGTCCTATTTATAACTGACCTGAGCAGGGACTGGGGCGGGGAGGGAGATGGCCTGTTGCACTACACCATGTTAGCAGATAGCCTAGCTTTTGTTTGCAGCAATGGTCCTCTTTCCTGTACAATCACCTCCTTTACAAGGGAAGCAACAAATAACCCTGGCTTGCACCTATTATTATCTGACTGTCACAGACACATAATTAAGTTCCCAGTGGCTCTGTGCATTGCAAATTCCATCGGTGCTGGTATAAGCATAGAGAGTGTATTTGGGTTTTATTTCAATCTGTGGGGATACAGGTCTAAGTGTGTAGCAGTTAAACTCTAAGGCTGGAATAGTTCTGCAGTGTCTTGACAGACAAGTTATTTTTAGTACTTTTAATCATTATTTTGGTTCCCGACTGACGAGCAGTGTAAGAAACGAACACCTGACCTCACTCTCTAGATATGTGAGGGACACACATTTTCTCAGGCGCTTCTGGACAGAGCTAGAACCAACAGAATCAACATAACTTTAGGCTACAGACAAAGTCAACATATTTTACATACCAAAACAGTTCCAGACCATTCATGGAAAGAATGGTGTTTTATTAGTTATTGCGGGCCCACTAGCTGGTAATACACACTCTATTGTCATACGTCATAATCTCTTCTGGTGTCACAAGATGAGTGAGTGATGAAAGTGGTGTCACTGGGACCTTATGGAATTCACTGTGCATTGTAGCGTCCTAGCGAGGCGTTACGTCTGTAACTCTGTGGTCCTCTGTAGCTCAGTTGCTAGAGCATGGAGCTTGCAACGCCAGCATAGTGGGTTCAATTCCCGGGACCGCCCATACTTACAAATGTATGCGAGCACGACTGTACGTCGCTTTGGGAAAAAGCGTCTGCTAAATGGCTTATATTATTACAAAGCGATCCCCACTTTTCCCTGGGTAAGCGTTTTGGCAGGCACTTGTCGAGCTGAGGAATAGAGGGCATGGGTTGTGCCACCGGCTGAGTGTCTCCCCCTCTCGCTCGCTCTCTTCCTCTCTGCCTCTGCCCTGTCATTGTTTTCCCCCTCTTGTCTCTCGCATGCCTAGCTGCTGTGAATCCAGGGGGAGAGAAGACCGTGTYGCAGGCTGCTGCAGTGTTTGTGTGGTTTATTTGGCTAGTGGTCAACTGTACAGTATGTCCCAATCAATCACCCTGAATCTGTCCTATGGCTACAGTAGTCTTAATCTGTCCTGTGCTAACAGTAGTCTTAATCTGTCAGCTACTACTACAGTATGCCATAGTATGTATTGTTATAGGTTTGAACAATGACAAACTACTGATTCTCCATCTGCATGTACAGGATGATGACATGATGTTTTCTGTGTTCTGCAGATCCCCAGTGTTCCCTCACACCCCTGTGCAAGTGGTCTCAGCCGGTCTCCAGTGAGGACTCTCCACCTCTACCCCCCTCCGTCCTGCGTAATGGTTTAACCCACACTAGATCTGGTCACCATGATGATGGCCTCCATGGTTGCCAACGGAAACAGGGATGGCAGACAGGGGGAGGCCCTGGTCCTGAAAGGGGTGGACCCAGAGACCTGCATGATCGTGTTCAAGAACCACTGGGCACAGGTAAACAAAACCACAACTCTGTCTGTAACCTTAGATATAACTTCAGCTCAAAACCCTCGTTTAACTTGTATAGCTCAATCTCGTAGAACCCAGGCCCTAACTCAAACCCTCAGAACACTAAATGCATATCATTGTAGCCCAATCACTTTAACCCAGAAGCTCTTCCTCAAACTCTTAAAACACAAACTCTTATAATTGGAACCATAACKCCAAACCCCACCRCAGAACCTATAACACAAACATTTCCTAAATCCTACAACCTAAACTCCTACAATCCCGCCCATGAACGTGAACCCTCTCAGCCCCAGACCTCATTGYGGTAACTGAACGGCTAYAGTATGTAACTGAAATAATGACTGTCTACTRGCTCCTYCCTTCTCTATTCAGCCTCAGTTCACCCCAGTGGGAGGGAGTTGGCAGGAGTCTCCACCCCTCTCAGCTACAGAGAATAGAATACAGTAAGGCCTGGAAACACAAACGTAATTTACTGTAAAATGTGGTTGGAGCTCACGTTGCTGGACGTAGAACAGTAATAATACAGTAACAACACAGTAACACCAAGAGGCCTGAAATTATTATGTTCAATCTGTTTCATTTTTGTGTATCATTCTCAGCATTTATCATTTTTATTTATTTTTAACCTTTATTTGCCTAGGCAAGTCGGTTAAGAACAAATTCTTATTTACAATTACGGCCTACACCGGCCAAACCCTAACCAGGACGACGCTGGGCCAAATGTGCGCCGCTCTATGGGATAATATAAATGTTAGGGCTGTGAAGTGCACTGTTAAAGGTTTCAACAGAATCATATTCTGAAATATAGGACATTTTATAGATCTTTGACCCTCTCTGCAGGCAAGTTGGCACTACAATACGGCTCCAGCTGAGTCTTAATTGCCTACATTTTGGCTAATTAATAGCCTGATAGGAGTGCTATTGAGTTTGGGTCTTAGAATTCCTGGAAAAGCCCAGCCTGCTAAGTAGGCACCCCCCGGRACCCTGTATTGAGGAAAACATTTCAGAAAAATAGGTAGACTTTCATTGACAGTCAATGGCTTCAGCCTTATCTCTCCCTCTCCAGACCCCTGTGAAATCACTGTCCTTTTGTTAGGATGTCTGAGAGAGCTGGATGTTATCCACTCAGTGTAGTGGGTTGCCCAGGACAGCATAATATGTTCTGGGCAACAGTTTGTTTCATCTCACTATGGTTCTATACAGATACCAGTGCACAAAGGGAACTATATTGATGTATCTCTATGTACCAGTACATGTTATCCATTATCCTGACGGCTCCATGCCTCCATCACCTCCATGTATTATTAGTCAGTCCAGTCAGTGGTTAGAAAAGGCCACTTGATCATYTATAGTCCTACTGTGTTACCCAGCTATGTCCTCAAAGCTATTTGTTACACCAGAAATACCCGACAAGATTGTAGACAGACATGAGTGAAGGAAGTGGTAACTTTAATAAGACACCCATCACTACTCCCCTCCCTCTTCCTTCCCTCTCTTCACTCATCCTGTGYGGTTATCGYGCTATCATGCCTGGATCAATCAGTCACCTGGGGGCTCTGTCTCAGTCAGCCAGTCTGGCTCTCCCTCTGCTCTCAGTGGACTTCCCATCGCCATGGTAGCAGGGCCTGGTGGGGACAGTGAGCTCATTGTTGTGGCTCTATGAATGGTTCCTCCCATGTCTGGGTTGTGTTCATTAAAGGAATGTTTTGAAACTTAGTGAAACAGGGAGGTACTACCTGAACCTTTCCAATGAGAATACAGATTTTTGTTTTTCCCAGGCAACATAACTTTTTTCATGCATTGTGGCCTACTGAATACAGTCCTGTATTCATTAGTGAGGCTTATGTAGGGAGGTCCTACTAGAGAGGGACTGACTATCTGCACACTAAGGCACAAACATATAGAGGACAAAACAGCCTTATACACTTTCATATCAAGCTGATTTACCATCAATATATTTATATTATGTGCATGTCGCTGTCAGCGTTCATTTTGTTTATGGTTCACTGTCAATATAAATGCGATGTCACTTGATTTGTGGTTGTCCATTTACATTTCAGTACAGAATTCCGCAGGCAACAGTGGAATTGGAACACCACAAACCCAATTTATACACAATTGTAACTGCCTGGGCTTGAGATATTATATTGACATGACTCAGGCAAATGTAATCTTCGTAAAATCACAAACGATGCATCAGCTTTCCCCGATTTATTTCCCGTAGGACTTGAGTTGTATTCTCTCTCAGATCTTCCTCTTGTGATAGAGACTGTTGTGTTCATCTAGATCAATACAGGCAGCAGCAGGCTGTCTGATGATGATTATTAACTGTCACTTAAGAGTCCTCCCGAGAGAATATTACCAACATAACAAACCAACATGTTTCACTCAATCTAATTTAGCCTGAACATCATTGTAAGCACTTTGGCAGAGTTTGAGAGAGTTTGTCTTATACTCTGGTGTACACGCGATGAAATAACKTGCTAATTTGATTTCAACTGTTACGATGACAGTAGCAATGGCATACTGTAATAGCTTTGTGTCTCTATTGTTAGTTGATTTATTTAACCTTGCTCTATCGAGGTTATCGAATAAACTTAAAGTTGACCAAAGACAATATTCAGTTCACTGTGAGAACTATCTCATCTTATTTGATCTTCTTCCTTGTGAAATTACCACATATTTACAGGTACTATATTCATTTCTATGGACATACCTTCCCCGTTGTCCCTTCAGGTGGTAAAGATCCTGGAGAAGCATGATCCTCTCCGCAGCAACACCAGCAGCAACATGGCTGCCCTTGGTGTCATCGGCCTCTCCAGCGGCGGCCCCATGCGTTTCGGCGGGCCCATCCCGGSGGACGAGGCCAGCGCGGTGCAGAACTACGTGGAACACATGCTGTTCCTGCTCATGGAGGAGGACGCCGGCCAGGCGGGAGCCATGGGACCCATCCTGGAGTTTGTGGTGATGGAGAACGTCATGGAGAGGCTCTTCCTGTGGAGCCTGAGGCGACAGTTTACTGATGAAATGAAACTGGAGCAGCTCAAGGTAGGTGTAGATGTTAGAGATGGTGGTCGGTAACTGGAGGGTTGGGGGGGGTTGAATCCCTGGTCTGACAGGGAAATCTGGCAGAGGGTGAGGAGGGTGTCGGGGGGGTTGGGATTAAGGAAAAAGACACATCTCAGTGACAACTGACAATAAAGTAATCTCCTTTTTCTAAGATGTACGAGATGATTGTGGGCCAGGCGCGGCAGCCCTTACTGCACCACAAACCTGTGTTACGACCCTTAATGATGCTCCTGTCGTCGTGCTCGGGGACAGCTGGCCCGGAGGTGGAGGCTGAGCTGGTGTCATTACTCAACCAACTGTGCTGTGTCCTGGCCAAGGACCAGTCTGTTCTGGAGCTCTTCTTCCATACCAGGTGAGTTTCTCGCCTTACAATATAAAGCGCTTTGAGATACTGGAAAAGCTCTATAGAAATCCCATCAATTATGAGGATGATTATTGTTACAGCGAGGACCAGGGGGCGGCCAACTTCCTGATCTTCTCCCTGCTGATCCCCTTCATCCACCGGGAGGGCCTGGTGGGCCAGCAGGCCCGGGACGCCCTGCTCCTCATCATGTCACTGTCTGCAGAGAACCAGCGCGTGGCCCAGCACATCGCAGAGAACACCTACTTTTGTCCGGTGAGGAGATGYGTCTGTCTTTATGWTACTGTTGTCTTGCTCCTTTTGGTCTCGTTCACGTTCTGTCTGTGATTTGTGACTCGTTTTATGGCTCTGTATTTCGGTTTCTTAGGTCTCACTGTCCCTTTGCCCTTCTCTTGTTCTCTTTGTTTAGACTTTGTCCCCCCCTCCCTCTCTCCTCTCTCTATCTCCTCTGTATACATGTCATATGGATGATTGTTCTGCCCTTGACTAAATGTTCTATTAACTCATTGTACCAACTACCAGATAAGTTAATATCCCTGACCTCTCTTTGTCCCCTGATAGGCGTATGATATTCATAGCCCAAATATGCTTAGCCTACTGTATGCATAATAAAGCAGGTCGAGGGAGAGTGGAGCTGTTGTATGTTAAACGTGTGGTATTCATATGGTTTTGATAATGTAACAGGCAACACACCCATGTTATTAAAAGGCTAAACTCAGCCCAGCTGTAAAAATAATTTATACACATCTTAGACTGTATATTTAAAATGTAAACTATTTAAAAAATATTAGTTTGATGAAACAAAATGGATGAACACTTAAGTCCATGATTATAAATGATGTTATTAATCGATTTGCGCTAGACTGATGTAGTAACTTTGACCTGTGTTGTTGATGAGAATACTTATCAAACCATGCCACCATCTTGATGCATTAGCTCACCAGGGAAATCACTTGCTTTTGGATGGTAACTCTAAAATCACACAGCCATAYGTCAATGCCCATTGTTATTGATGAAGCCGGGCAACCGGTAAATCAACTAGAGGTAAATCAGCGGTTAACCTAATGGTTAGAGCGTTGGGCCAGTAACCGAAAGGTTGCTGGATCGAATCCCCGAGCTGACAAGGTAAAAATCTGTCGTTCTGCCCCTGAACAAGGCAGTTAACCCACTGTTCCCCGGTAGGCCGTCATTGTAAATAAGAATTTGTTCTTAACTGACTTGCCTAGTTAAATAAAGGTTTAAAAAAATATAATAACTAGAGGTCATTTTAGTAATGCTGCCTTTCTCCACTCGCTTTCAGCTTTGATGGAGGGGGGGGGGGGGCATGAGGCTTCTTGTGCGTTAAGGTCTCAAAGAAGCTGACCTATCACATGCATAGATTCACACACTAGTCGTTTGCGTGTGAGACCATGAAGAGAAGGGACTTGGTAGATTTATAACATACAGTACAGCTCAAAGCATGGAAGGGGAAAACATCATTTATATCTGCGCCATAAAAACCACTAAGAGTGAAGCCAGAGTGAACACATCAATGCATAAAAGTCATTTGTGCCACACACTTCCCCACTCATAATTAATGTATGTTGCTCAATGCTCATATTTAATATATACTGTAAATCATTAGCTATAACTCTCTAAAGTGTAATCCTCAACGCACCAGTCAGCACATCTGAAAGTTTTTACAGTATCCCTCACAGAACACTTGTCCTGTTGCGACTAGTATCTTCACTATCAAACACTTCTGTTAAGCCGTTATGAACTGACTATCTAGCTTGGCAGTGTCAACAGAATTTTTTTCAATCTCACCTGTACCGTGGAGAGACTGTACAGACTGCATGGATGATAACCAGTTATGTAATAGTATTTGACGTAATTGCACAGCAGGAGCAGGCTACAATACCTCTTTGTCACAGGATTACCTGCCTAGCTTTCTACTGTCTGTATAAGCCAATGGAGAGACCGGGATATACCTGTACCAGGAAGACAGAACAGAGGCCCATTCAGTTCCCTGGTTCAGATGCATCGCTCTATCCTGCCAAGGCATTTGAGCCCTTTGTGCAAAGTCATGGATAGTTATCTTTCACATGCACAAAAGGAAACTCATGCAAAGATGAAAGGAAACACAATAATATCAGATCCTAGTTATTCCCAGCAACTTGGTTGCGTACTCGTGATACCAGACCACAGTGTACAGTTTATATGGTGTAAGTAAGCAATAGCCTACTTGAAGGGGTTCCACTAAATGTGTCTCTCTCTCCTCTCTCCCCCTCCTCTAGGTGCTGGCCACGGGGCTGAGCGGTCTCTACTCGTCTCTGCCCACCAAGCTGGAGGTTGAGAGAGAAACAATGAAGAGAGACATTAAAAACATAGTCATTTAACTTAAAAACATGTAACGAACACGTAAAACAGACTGACAAAGGTCCTCCGTAGGGCCAGTGGTAACAGACCTAACCAAGGTCCATCCACAGGGCCAGTGTAACAGACTAACCAAGGTTCCATCCATAGGTGCCAGTGTAACAAGACTAAACCAAGTCAATCCATAGGGCCAGTGTAACAGACTAACCAAGGTCCATCCATAGGGTCAGTGGTAACAGAACTAACCAAGGTCATCCACAGGGTCAGTGTAACAGACTAACCAAGGTCCATCCATAGGGCAGTGTAACAGACTAAACCAAGGTCCCATCCATAGGGCCAGTGTAGGCAGACTAACCAAAGGTCCATCATAGGGTCAAGTTGTAACAGACTAACCAAGGTTCCATCATCAAGGTCCAGTGTAAGCAGACTAACCAAAGGTTCCATCCATAGGGCCAGTGTAACAGACTAACAAGGTCATCCAACAGGGCCAGTGTAACAGACTAACGCAAGTCCATCCATAGGCCAGTGTAGAGCGACTAACCCAAGGTCCATCCACGAGGGCAGTGTAACAGACTAACCAAGGTCCATCCCCAGGGCCAGTGGTAAACAGACTAACCAAGGTCCATCCATAGGGCCAGTGTAACAAGATAACCAAGTCAATCCATAGGGCCAGTGTAACAGACTAACCAAGGTCCATACCACAGGGCAGTGTAAAGCAGCTAACAAGGTCATTCCATAGGGCCAGTGTAACAGACTAAACCAAAGGGTCCCATCCACAGGGCCAGTGTAACAGACTAACCAAGGTCCATACCACAGGCCAGTGTAAGCAGACTAACAAGGTCCATCATAGGGCAGTGGTATACAGACTAACCAAGGTCCATCCACAGGGTCAGTGTAACAGAGCTAACCAAGGTCCATCCAACAGGGCGCAGTGTAACAGACTAACAAGGTCCCATCCAGCAGGTCGCAGTGTAACAGACTAAACCAAGGTCATCCATAGGGCCAGTGTAACAGACTAACAAGATCCATCCATAGGGCCAGTGTAACAGAACTAACGCAAGGTCCATGCCACAGGCAGTGTAACAAGATCTAACCAAGGTACCACAGGGCCAGTGTAACAGACTAACCAAGGTCATCCAATAGGGCAGTTGGTAAACAGACTAACCAAGGTCGCATCCATAGGGCCAGTGTAACAGACTAACCAAGGTCCATCCATAGGTCTGTTTGTAAGCAGAACTAACCAAAGGTCCATACCATAGGGCCAGTGTAAGCAGAACTAACCAGGTCATCCACAGGGCCATTGGTAACAGACTAACCAAGGTCCATCCATAGGCCAGTGTAACAGACTAACCAAGGTTCCATCCATAGGGCAGTGTAACAGACTAACCAAGGTCCATCCACAGGGCCAGTGTAGACAGACTAAACCAAGGTCATACCATGGCCAGTGTTAAACAGACTAAACCAAGGTCGCATTCGCTAGGGCCAGTGTAACAAAACCTAAACACCAAAAAAAGGGGGTCCCCCCCCCCCCCCCCAATACCATAGGGCCAGTGTAACAACTAAACCAAGGTCCATCCATAGGGCCACAGTGTAACAGACTAACCAAGGTCGCATTCCACAGGGCCAGTGTAACAGACTAAACACAAGGTCATCCATAGGGCCAAGTGTAAGCAGACAACCAAGGTCATTCCATAGGGCCAGTGGTAACAAGTGACTAACCAAGGTCCCATACCATAGGCCAGTGAACAGACTAAACCAGGTCCATCCCATAGGGCCAGTGTAAACAGACCTAAGCAAGGTCCATCCACAGGGCCAGAGTAACAGACTTAACAACGGTCATCCACAGGGCCAGTGTAACAGACTAAACCACGGGTCCATCCGTAGGGCCAGTGTAACAGACTAACCTAAAGGTCCCGATCCACGAGGTCGCAGTGTAACAGACTAAACAAGTCCATCCATAAGGGCGTGTAACAAGACTAACCAATTGTCCATACATAGGGCCAGTGGTAACAGACTAACCAAGGTCCAATCCACAGGGCGCAGTGTAAACAGACTAACCAAGGTCCATCCACAGGGCCAGTGTAACAGACCTAAAACCAAGGTCCATCCATAGGGCCAGTGTAATAGGAAACATTGTGTTTTAGTACAAGTATTTAAGCTACTCGTTGCATCAATATCGTACTGTGGTGGTTATCGTTATCCCAGTTGTGATGGCTGTTTACCAAGAAACTTTTTTGTTAAATGCTAATGAAACTGCTTCTGATGTAAAATAAAGCTGTACCACCGACATTTTCAATGGCCCTGAACTGGTTTATTTTCACAAGGTGGATGCATATGAAAATTTGTTTCTCATGTTTCTTTCAAAAAAACAATTGCATATATGTAGTGTAAAAATCCCTCTGTAAAGATAATTAGACTAGCCATCCACAACACCTTCAAGGTCATCTTCCTAGCAACTGGGAGCGTCTTTACTTTTGTCATTAAAAAAAGCCTCCATTTTCTAATAGCATACTACAATGCCCTCGCTATTCAGCCAGGAAAGCTTGTCAAGAAGATCTTATCAAACGAAATACACTGTGAAAAACACATCTAGCTCAAGTAATGTGGGTGTGCTGAAAATGTCTTGTTCCTATCACACGGTCTTAGAACGCTTTAAACATTGTTTGTCCTTGTTGTAACTATCGGTCGACTTTAGAAGATGTGTTTTCTCTAACTCGTCTTGGATCGCCCACTCATTCTCTTGTAAAAAATCCAATCAAATGATCACAGTGCTCTTTTCTTTAGCCTCCTCTCGTTTCCCCCCTGGAAGAGAGCTGCATGTGTTATGTATTGTCTGGTAAAGAATAAGTGCTTTCAAATCCAGCATGTAGTAATAATCTGTCAGAAGCACGTGTAGCAGTGCAATAGGTAGAGGAGCTGTTTTAACGACTGACAATTATAGGATGTTACGAAAAATGACCATATTGTTTTTGAACAGCAGTGCAATCTGTAGTGTCATTTCTGACACCAAAATTAAGAAAATTAACATTTTTTTGTTAGTTTTGTGTATCCGAGATTCCTGGCATTTTTGTTCCGTCACACAAGAACTGAAAGTAGATTATGCACTTTATCGGGTTGACTTCCTACTCGTAATGCTTGGTTGACAGTTCTGAAGTATGAAGCATAATTTAAATCTGTGATTTAGTTCATGGATTGAACCAGACAGTTCACTTTATAAGTATGTACTTTACTGTTATCAATTATTGTTTATGTATAAACATTGCCTTGTTATATTTCTCGTCATTAGTGCATTTGATTTATTAAAGTATTTCTCTGTAATTCATTCATTCTAAATAATTACATCATTTCTCTCTAAAAATGATTATAATTTTGAAGAAGTGTACTGCTCTCTTGGTCTGGGTTTCAGATCTTTGGTGTGGCTCCAACTGTTTCTCTAAATGCATGCTAACTTCTGCCAGGGCCTCCACAAACGGCTATGACTGGTCTCATTGTGAGGTAACAACTGGTATTCTTGCATTCGTCAAACTTTTCACCCTCAATCAATTAAATTGAGTTCACAAGAGCACTAAAACCTGACTGTTAAAAATCGAGCTCTTTCACAGAGTGGTTGGTCATTAGATTTCTACATCCACAAACAAGAGAGTTCGCAGGCATTATTTTCTACAAGATTGACCGAAACAACAGGTGAGTAATATTAACCTTTCAGTGACTCAGTCCACAAAACAAACAGTTGTAGTTCCTATCGGAGAATTATTGAGTTATTAGTTCAAGACAACGTTTGCAAGTTTTATGTTTTTTTAAATCACCTTGTCAGCATTTTCTGCGTCAAACGGAATCACATTTTTATCCCGACCTCGGCTCTGCTCTGAAAAGAAAACCTTCACAGTCAATGCTGCATCTCTGATTCCCGCAGAAGAGAATGTAGTCAGAACGTTGTCCCTAGCCATATTCCAGGCAGTGACAACAGAGGTGGCAGCAGTGAGTCTGTCCAGCAGTGGTCAGCGGTCATTTGGCAGGCAGGGGAGGTGGAGGGGGGATAGACACAGAGGACTCATGTCCCAGGTCCGGTAGTCACTCACAAAAACACATCATTTATGTTAGTAAAATATTAGAAAGGTAATTCAAAGTCATCCATGAGTTACACCATCCTCATTTTAGCCTGGATACATTGTTTGCTGGTGCTGGTGTGTTGTGTGTGTGTGCTTGCTCTCGCTTGTGTGTGTGTGTTGTCGTGTGTCGTTTCTGCGGTGTTGTGTTGTTGTGTGTGTGTCTTCGAGTGGTGTGCTAATGTCACTCATCTTTCTCTCTCTCTCCTCTTTCCTTCCTCTCTCCCTTTTTGGCCCTCCTGTGTTGCCATGTGTTTCTCCAGGCTCACTGTCTATAAACAGGTCATTGCATGCCTTTTCACTTCTGGTCTCCCTACACTTTCTCTCCTGTTCCTCCACCTCACTGTCTTCTTTCTCTCCCTCGGTAGACTCCCTTTTGGCCTACCTCTCTGTCCTTTTTCTCCACTTTCTTCACGCTCTCAGCGTAAAGTCACTCTAACTGGCCTGCTCGCTGTGCTCGCCTCTCCATGCCTCCTATAGCATCCTCCTCCTCAGCTGTAGCGCTTTAGGCTGCGTTCCTATGTTTACGCGAGGATAGTGTGAAGGACCGGCACTAGGCATTATCATAGAGCACCAGACACAGTCTACTTGTCCGCTATCGGGGATATGTGTCACCATAAATGCATTATCATAGACACGCTCTCAGACCAACGTGTTCGAGGATAGGAATAATGCATTAGCATGAACTAGTGAGTAACGACACGCTCGTCCTCCTGTGAGTGGCATATCAGAGGGATAGGCGGGGACACTACTGCTCGTGCAGTTCACGTGAAGAGTCAGGGACGGGGTGGGATCCACCCATCAGATGCATGTAGTCACAGGCCACCGTTGCGTAAAGGGCCAGAAGCTCCGGCACTTGATCGGGGGCATGGTTATGCTGTGGCCATTCGGCACATCAACGGCAGTCATGGAAGGCGACTTTTACTCTGAACTCACACGATACACGGTATAGCTCAGGCAAGTCTAAGCGGGGAGGGAGCGGAATAATGAGACATTAGCGAAGGTAGAACGATAAGTTCATGAGTACCGGGGAGGAGAGAACTTAATGCATGAGTGCTGATATAGCAATACAAGCGGTTCGCTTGGTGGAGGTGGTCTGGACCCTAGTAGTTGAGAGCCGTGGAATATGGAGAGTAATAATACTCATTGCACTCTAATCGTATATCACGAAGGACGTGTTCTCAGGACTCCTACGGGGATAGGAATAATCCGCATTGGCTGAATAGGGGAGCACTAGAGCAGAGATTCTAGCGCTGTTATGCGGGGTATATAGGTGCAAATAATGCATTATCAATAGAACAGTGTTTCGCATCATCACTGAGCGTCGGCGCATAGACCTCCTCTCGCGTGGAGAAACTTGGAGAGTCGCATTTATATGCACACTAAGGGAACAAGCGTGTCTAGATGACAATTAGACGCGGTTGAGGGTACTTCCAATCAAAGCGACTAACCTTGTCACTCTCTATAGAGAAGAAGAAGGAGAAGGAGGAGCAAAAGGAGAAAGGAAGGTTTCGATATAGGGATAGAGAAGTGGAAGAGAGGGAGGCTCTCGGAGGGAATAGGAATAATGCTTATCAATAGAAACATGTTGATGAGAATGAATCGGGGAGTAGAAGGGAATAATGCAATATAGAAGGTGCGGATATATAGAAGACACAGTGATTGCTGAGAAGAGGAGGGGTTAGAGAAGCTTGACGGGGATAGGAAGGAGGAAATAGCATAGGAAGGAATAGAGAGAGTTCACGGTTCTGAAGGATGTAAGCGGGGGAATAAGGGAGGAAGAGTCTTACAGATATGCAAGGATGCGCAGCGGGAACATTTTTGTCCGAGCAAATAGGCGCGGAAAATAATTGTAATAATTTGGTACACTGCAAAATTGACCACAACTAAGCGCCGACAGAGATTGTATCTATTTTTATTTTATTTAATATGGAGGGGAGATTATTAGCTAGGGAAACAGAAGAATTGGTTCGCTAGAATAGGGAGAGATCAAGTGGATATTATTTGGAGATCTTTGGCGTTGGGGGGAGGAAGGGGAATTAGAGAAGATACGCGCCAAGAGTTTCGAGAGACACGGTTGACGAGTGTGGAGATTAGTATATGTTTGTATATATAGGAGGTATGTGTGTATTTGGAGTAAATACCACCTCCAAAATTAGGTCAAGCGCTCAGCAACGAACTCAACGCGAATGTAATGACATAGGAGGTGGTTACAGGGCACGAAATTGGGAGTAGAAAAGGAACTTTATATAGGATGTGTGGGGAAGAATTGATAGCTTATTCGCGCAGCGTATAAGAGCGTGACATGTTATAAGCTGAGAGACAGAACTGGGAGGTGAGATGAGGGGATAGAAGAAAGAGAAGAGAGGAGGAGGAAAGATGGTGGAGGAGTTTAAGGAATGTGAAGGGAATGGCAAGAGTGGAAGGGTGGATCTATTGAGAAAGATAGGAATGCGTAGTGGATATTCGCATAAGAATGGATCAAGACTAAGCTGCAGCCATGGCACTAGGGATGGAGAAGGTTATATGAGCAACGCAATGAGCACCAAAAAGTAAGTGTAGTGGGCTATGTAGAAGAGCATAGAGATAGTGGAAGGGACACGAGGGAGGAGAATACTAGGATGATATACGATCTCTCAGTAGGGCCTAAGTAGGAATATAATGGAGAGGAAACGAGCAGAAGCATTAGGTGTAAGTAGAAGTGAGGTGTGTTCAGAAGTAAAGACAGTGTGACGACTTCTGGAAGAATCATTGAGAAGGCAATTTGGCACAGAGAATAGATAGAGCACAGTTAAAATAGAAGAGGCAAGCTGGGGTTAAAAGTAGAGGGGTATATATAAATGTCAGCACGCGTATGGGTTACTTCATTGACACATAGGTGGGCATGTATAGAAAGGAGGGGTTAGAGAAGATAGGCTGTCCTTGTCATAGGGGAGGGGTGAGTGGATTAGAGAAGAATGGGTAAGCCCATATATAAAAGTAGCAAGGAGAAGCGCGGGCAGAACGTAGAAGTGTGCCAGAGTGGAACCTATCTTACACGAAGATGGGACAGATAGGAGGTGCGGGGAGAAGTATGTAAAGGACTTGGTGTAGATCGTGGTAGGACGCGCTTGTTTGACACCGAGAGAGAAGTAGGTGGGAGGTCACAGCGCGATCGCCAGGAGGGTGAGGATGGAGCCAGGACTGTTCTCGAGGGGGGGTTAGAGAAGTGTCGGAGGGAGCACAGGAGCAGGAGTAGAGTTAAGTGATGACGGCACAGGATCTTAGCGGCCGACACAGAGTAGAAATCTCTCTCCTTCACCACGGTCTCTCTGGCTCAGCATCATTGATTACAGGGGATCAGGTACCTGGAGAACCAGAGGAGGGGGATAGATCCTGTTAGGGAGCCCCAGTAGGGGGAACTGAGACTGGGTTAGGAGGAGGACGGGGGTTATGGTTGACCAAGAAATGCAGATGGGTCGGTGTTGTGGTGTTATAGGAGTAAAAGGGAGTAAGGGGTTCACACATGGTAATAACCAATCAGCTGTACCATGATTTATAGTAAGACAATGAGGCTTAGCTGAGAGAGAGAAACTGAATTTGTAAGTGTGTGTGTGTGTACACCTCAACTAGGTATAAGAGAGAAGCATCATGGAACCAAAGAATCCAGATGAGAATAGACACGCAGGAAATGATAGACTGAACAGGCACCCTCATGAAAGATGAGCGGATCACATCTAAGTAACAGTCACATAGATCAATAGGAACAAGCGCCAGTAGAGACACGCCAAGCGAAGGGGAAAAAAAGGACTACTCAAGAAGATAAAGGGATAATGGAAGAAGGCTGCAGTGCGATCGAGCACAAGATTATACTGGACAGTACAAGGTCAAGGGAGAGGTACTTAGAAGCAGAGCGTACGCGAGAGGAGGACGAGGGTGATCTAGAGAAGATTAGGAAGGGAATTGATGGATAAAAAAAATTTACAAAAAAATGACTCAGTGAAGGCTTGAGTGGACAATGAGTTATATAGTTCACCAGGTTGTGTGTGTGTGTGTGTGTGTTGTGGTGTGTGTGTGTGTGTGTGTGTGTGTGTGTGTGTGTGTGGTCGTGTGTGCTGCAGAGTATTCTGAAAACACCACTATGTAATGCAGTAAAAACAGGGGATTGATGTCCACAATGCACTGTGAGATGACGAAAGGCCCGGTTTGTCAGGGAAATCGCGAGGAATAACATCACAGGGGCAGCGTTAGGATGGAATAGAATTCTCTAATCCGTAAACAGAGAATAGACAAGCGCAATGCGAGCATGGAGATTCAAAATGGCTGCCTGTGGCGCGTAAGCAATTTCATAACACTTTGTTTACTACAATGTTGGCTCAATGAGTGACACATAGGACTCGCCATGGAATGAGATCTACCACAGCGTTCCTCTAGGAAGAGCTATCTGTGTTTTATGGAAATGATTATATCGAAGGGCGGTGATTTAGTCATAACTCATATTACATTCACTATAGTTGGCATGTAACCAAGGTAATAGTGCCCTAGGTCCTTAATGAAGGTATATCAAGCTTTTCTCTGAAGCGCCACATGACGCAGTTGTTATATTCGTCTTTCGCACTTAGTAGAGAGATCTTGTTGGTGGAAACCTCATGGTGTTAATTGCGGCTGAGATGAACTTGATCACGGATGCTAGTTGCTGACAGCTGAATAGTATTCTCGTGTAAGTATGGGATGAATGATGCGAAACATCTAATGACGAGGTGTTATGTGATCGCGAGATGTGTTTGATGATCAGATAGTTGTTTACGTGTGTGTCGTCGCTTGGCCCCCAGGCTACTTTCCGACTTGTCAATTCTTACCCCTGGTAAGGGTATTCCTTATATCCATAACGGCCGACTAGAACTCAACAGGCTTAGGATCTCTCTACAAGATCGACTGACACACCACCTCGCCTGTTCAACCAACGCGTTCTAGATCAGAAAGTTCAGTTATGGCAGAGGTCACACAATCAGCTGAGTGTGAAGGGGCCTGTTGTCCGAACTCTGGCAGTCTCGTGAGGAGCAGAGGAGAGCAGCCACCAACACGGTGTTATATATGATCATAATTATTCCGGTGTGGGCAACACTGGATCTTTAATACATGGTATTCATCTCTAGACATGATATATCACGTTGTCGCTCTTGCTGCATGATTAGGAGAGTGCGTTGACGTTAGTGTGTTACGGCTGATCCACCTCTACGCAGACAACATTCACGACAACTAACTACGTGGATACATCTATCTGCGACGCATATTCTCCTGTGACACTTAAGGGAGAGTTATCACCATAACATCCCAACGAGCTTCAATGCCAATAACAACACTCGGTGTCGCGTGTGCCACGAATCTCTGGCCTCGTGCGCGCTACTCAGAGAGGAGCTAGAGAGAGAGGACAAGTGAGAGAGATGGTCGGATCGTTTTTCAACCACTCGATGGGCTCTCGAGACTGGTATACCCATGCACTTGCCCCTGGATCTAGGCCGATTCGGACTACTGGCATCTCACCTGGGACGGATTCAGACACTTCTCTAAGATAACTGTGGACAACTACAACTACCTAGGTGTCTGGCTAGACTGTAAACATCTCAATCCAAATCAAATCTAGAATCTGCTTCCCTATTTTCGCAACAAAGACCTCTTTCACTGACGCTGCCAAACATACCCTCGTAAATCTGACTATCCTACGGGCTCCTAGACCAGCGAGCTCCACGCTTATACGGCTTCATCTTGTCCTCCAAGCTATAGACTATACACTTAGCGGCACTCACCACACCACAGGCTGCTAAGCGCGATAGATGACAGCCATAGATCACGTGGTGAGATCGACAGGCATGTATATGACACTACGTGCCATTCCATGTTTAGAGTACTTCTCGACTCACTATAGCTCCCCACGCATAGACTAGCCACATTCTACAGTAAGTGTGCACTACAATTTTTTCATACTGGTTCCCGCGACCTGTATGCTCTCATCCGCTGGCCCCGTTAGCTACATATGTGGGAGATTCGCCCGGAACCCACAACCCTCGCGGCGTCTGCCACGCGTCATGGCGCCATGTATTACAGTCTCTCGCCTCTGATAGGCTCACACCAAAGCCTTGAGCTCCAGCCTCAATCAGGAGATATCTGCTGAGGCGCGCAACCAGAAGGTGATACGAGTAGTATTGATACTGGTTTTAAAGTTTGACAGTTTAAAAAATCCGATAACTGTTGAATAATATATACTGTTAGTATATACTATATACTGTTTAAAAGATCCTTGCGCCTTCAGCCAAGACTAAACCATGGAGCCATAGAGCTTGTTGCGTTTTCTGTCTTGTTTCTGTTCTTTCCTCTTCTCCAATTTCTGACAAAGAGGCAGGATCATCAGTCGTCTGGTCACACAAGTTGAGGTAAACAACACCAGACACACAACTCAAGGTTTAACTGTGAATAAAGCCATCTTCTCTTAAGTAGGAATCGCACTCCACAATGTGCTATATAGGACATGAACTACTTGCACTCTGGTTCACTCACGTCACACCCAGAGCGACTATCTACACCACTCACATCTGTGCCAAATGCGGGTGTTTGTATATCACATACATCCAGTCTGCTCGCTAGCCTTAAAATAGCATGGAACAAATTGCTACACCAACTCACTACAAACACTCCACTGAAAGTGTGGATGCCAGCTCTACTTAGCTCCTCCTCTCTCTTATCTCTTACACTCTTATGTATCAGTTATCTGAGCAGCTTACCAATCGCTGATCGCTGTACACAGCCCATATGCAAATGCCACTCCAATCTACCTACCTCTCCCATATTGTTTTTTACTCTTTTGCACACCACAGCATTTCTACTTGCACATCATCATCTGCACATCTATCACTCCAGTGTTAATTTGCTAAATTAAATTACTTCGCTACTATGGCCTATTTATTGCCTTACCTCCTTAGCCATTTGCACACACTGTATATAGACTTTTTCTATGTGTTTATTGACTGTACGTTTGTTTATTCCATGCGGTAACTCTGTGTTGTCCTTTTCAAACCATCAATGTTAAATGGGCTGCAGGTATCAGAGAAGTGTTGTTTTCTACCCTGTAGAGTACAAATCAGCCCAGGAGCGTTTTCACAGTTGAGTAGTGTTGTGAAGAGAGCACTTGAACGTTTCAATTGACAAGCCTCTGTTTGATGTTAATGAATGAAGCCTTTCCAGCAATTCCCCTGTTTGAACTAGACATTACATTTCCTAATATTACTTGCCTTGTATGATCAGTCCAACGACTAATTAGATAGTTATTGCGCATTGCCATGGCAACAATCTGCTGTCTTTGATACTGCATTTTAAATATTCGTTTAAATTATTAGGAAACGCCTCTGGGGAACATTTATCTCCAAAAACAAGTCTCGTTATTTTAAACATGACTCACACAGCATAGCAGCAAGATTCACAGACAACTTTCTGAAGGATCTCATTTGTCAGGTTGAGCGGCCTGGCTATCTACTAAGTGTTACTAGGAGACTTAGTTGAAATATGCACAGCACTCAATATGTTTTGCAACTGTATGTGTGCGGTTGTGTGGTATTTGTGAGTGCTAGCACGAAGGCTCCCGGATCTGAAAAGGGAGTTGACACATGTGCTGAGCAGGTGCTTCAGCCTTGCAGACTCTCTCCCGTACCTGGTGTGTTCGATGTGGCTGACCAGCGTGTCCAGGAGTGGACGTTACCTGGGTGTGTTGATGCGGCTGACCAGCATGTCGCAGGATGTGTGATCGTTCTCTGGAAGGGTTGTGTTGATGCGGCTGACCAGCGTGTCCAGGATGTGACGTTACCTGGGTGTGTGATGCGGCTGACCAGCATGTCCAGGATGTGGACGTTACCTTGGAAGGGTGTGTCGATGCGGCTGACCAGCGTGTCCAGGAAGTGGACGTTACCTGGTGTGTGATGCGGCTGACCACAGCGTGTCCAGAATGTGGACGTTACCTGAAGGGTGTGTGATCGGGCTGACCAGCGTGTCCAGGAGTGACGTTACTGGATGTGTTGATGCGGTGACCAGCGTGTCCAGGAAGTGGACGTTACCTCTGGTGTGTCGATGCGGCTGACCAGCGTGTCCAGTATGTGGACGTTACCTGGAAGGGTGTGTGATGCGGCTGACAGCGTGTCCAGGAATGTGGACGTTACCTGGTGTGTGATGCGGCTCGACCAGCGTGTCCAGGATGTGGACGTTACCTGGGTGTGTCGATGCGGCTGACCAGCGTGTCCAGGATGTGACGTTACCTGGTGTGTTGATGTGGCTGACCAGCGTGTCCAGGAAGTGGACGTTACCTGGTGTGTCGATGCGGCTGACCAGCGTGTCCAGGAGTGGACGTTACCTGGTGTGTCGATGCGGCTGACCAGCGTGTCCAGGAAGTGGACGTTACCTGGGTGTGTCGATGCGGCTGACCAGCATGTCCAGGATGTGGACGTTACCTGGAAGGGTGTGTCGATGCGGCTGACCAGCGTGTCCAGGAAGTGGACGTTACCTGGTGTGGTCGATGCGGCTGACCAGCGTGTCCAGGATGTGGACGTTACCTGGAAGGGTGTGTCGATGCGGCTGACCAGCGTGTCCAGGATGTGGACGTTACCTGGTGTGTCGATGCGGCTGACCAGCGTGTCCAGGAAGTGGACGTTACCTGGTGTGTCGATGCGGGCTACCAGCGTGTCCAGATGTGGACGTTACCTGGAAGGGTGTGTCGATGCGGCTGACCAGCGTGTCCAGGAAGTTGGACGTTACCTGGTGTGTCGATGCGGCTGACCAGCGTGTCCAGGATGTGGACGTTACCTGGTGTGGTCGATGCGGCTGGACCAGCGTGTCCAGGAGTGGACGTTACCTGGTGTGTTGATGTGGCTGACCAGCGTGTCCAGGAAGTGGACGTTACCTGGTGTGTCGATGCGGCTGACCAGCGTGCCAGGATGGACTATGTGTGCATGGGCTGACCAGCGTGTCCAGGATGTGGACGTTACCTGAGTGTGTCGTGCGGCTGACCAGCGTGTCCAGAAGTGGACGTTACCTGGTGTGTCGTGCGGCTGACCAGCGTGTCCAGGAGGTGGACGTTACCTGGTGTGTCGATGCGGCTGACCAGCGTGTCCAGATGTGGACGTTACCTGGGTGTGTGATGCGGCTGACCGCGTGTCCAGGATGTGGACGTTCCTGGAAGGGTGTGTTGATGTGCTGACCAGCGTGTCCAGGAGTGGACGTTACTGGTGTGTCGATGCGGCTGACAGCGTGTCCAGGATGTGGACGTTACCTGGTGTGTCGATGCGGCTGACCAGCGTGTCCAGGAAGTGGACGTTACCTGGTGTGTCGATGCGGCTGACCAGCGTGTCAGTATGTGGACGTTACCTGGAAGGGTGTGTCGATGCGGCTGACCAGCGTGTCAGGAGTGGACGTTACCTGGTGTGTGATCGGCTGACCAGCGTGTCCAGAAGTGGACGTTACCTGGTGTGTCGATGCGGCTGACAGCGTGTCCAGGAAGTGGACGTTACCTGGTGTGTCGATGCGGCTGACCAGCGTGTCCAGATGTTGGACGTTACCTGGGGTGTGTCGATGCGGCTGCACAGCGTGTCCAGGAAGTGGACGTTACCTGGTGTGTCGATGCGGCTGACCAGCGTGTCCAGATTGGACGTTACCTGGGGTGTGTCGATGCGCCTGACCAGCGTGTCCAGGAAGTGGACGTTACCTGGTGTGTCGATGCGGCTGACCAGCGTGTCCAGATGTGGACGTTACCTGGTGTGTCGATGCGGCTGACCAGCGTGTCCAGGAAGTGGACGTTACCCTGGTGTGTCGATGCGGCTGACCAGCGTGTCCAGGAAGTGGACGTTACCTGGTGTGTCGATGCGGCTGACCAGCGTGTCCAGTATGTGGACGTTACCTGGAGGTGTGTCGATGCGGCTGACCAGCGTGTCCAGGAAGTGGACGTTACCTGGTGTGTCGATGCGGCTGACCAGCGTGTCCAGGAATGTGACGTTACCTGGTGTGGTCGATGCGGCTGACCAGCGTGTCCAGGAATGTGGACGTTACCTGGTGTGTCGATGCGGTGCTGACCAGCGTGTCCAGGAAGTGGACGTTACCTGGTGTGTCGATGCGGCTGACCAGCGTGTCCAGGATGTGGACGTTACCTGGGTGTGTCGATGCGGCTGACCAGCGTGTCCAGGATGTGGACGTTACCTGGTGTGTGATGGGCTGACCAGCGTGTCCAGGAAGTGGACGTTACCTGGTGTGGTCGATGCGGCTGACCAGCGTGTCCAGGAAGTGGACGTTACCTGGTGTGTCGATGCGGCTGACCAGCGTGTCCAGGATGTGGACGTTACCTGGTGGTGCGATGCGGCTGACACAGCGTGTCCAGGAAGTGGACGTAACCTGGTGTGTCGTTGCGGCTGACCAGCGTGTCCAGGATGTGGACGTTAACCTGGGTGTGTCGATGCGGCTGACCAGCATGTCCAGGATGTGGACGTTACCTGGAAGGGTGTGTTGATGCGGCTGACCAGCGTGTCCAGGAAGTGGACGTTACCTGGAAGGGTGTGTTGATGTGGCTGACCAGCGTGTCCAGGATGTGGACGTTACCTGGGTGTGTCGATGCGGCTGCCCAGCGTGTCCAGGATGTGGACGTTACCTGGTGTGTCATGCGGCTGACCAGCGTGTCCAGAAGTGGACGTTACCTGGGTGTGTCGATGCGGCTGACCAGCGTGTCCAGGATGTGGACGTTACCTGGGTGTGTGATGCGGCTGACCAGCGTGTCCAGGAAGTGGACGTTACCTGGTGTGTCGATGGCGGCTGACCAGCGTGTCCAGGAAGTGGACGTTACCTGGTGTGTCGATGCGGCTGACCAGCGTGTCCAGGAGTGGACGTTACCTGGTGTGTCGATGCGGCTGACAGCTGTCCAGATGTGGACGTTACTGGAAGGGTGTGTCGATGCGGCTGACCAGCGTGTCCAGGAGTGGACGTTACCTGGTGTGTCGATGCGGCTGACCAGCGTGTCCAGGATGTGGACGTTACCTGGGTGTGTCGATGCGGCTGACCAGCGTGTCCAGGATGTGGACGTTACCTGGTGTGTTGATGTGGCTGACCAGCGTGTCCAGGAAGTGGACGTTACCTGGTGTGTGTCGATGCGGCTGACCAGCGTGTCCAGGAAGTGGACGTTACCTGGTGTGTCGATGCGGCTGACCAGCGTGTCCAGGATGTGGACGTTACCTGGTGTGTCGATGCGGCTGACCAGCGTGTCCAGGAGTGGACGTTACCTGGTTGTGTTGATGCGGCTGACCAGCGTGTCCAGGATGTGGACGTTACCTGGTGTGTCGATGCGGCTGACCAGCATGTCCAGGATGTGGACGTTACCTGGAGGTGTGTTGATGCGGCTGACCAGCGTGTCCAGGAGTGGACGTTACCTGGAAGTGTGTGATGCGGCTGACCAGCGTGTCCAGGATGTGGACGTTACGCGTGGTGTGTCGATGCGGCTGACCAGCGTGTCCAGGAAAGTGGACGTTACCTGGTGTGTGATGGCGGCTGACCAGCGTGTCCAGGATGTGGACGTTACCTGGTGTGTCGATGCGGCTGACCAGCATGTCCAGGATGTGGACGTTACCTGGAAGGGTGTGTTGATGCGGCTGACCAGCGTGTCCAGGAAGTGGACGTTACCTGGAAGGGTGTGTTGATGTGGCTGACCAGCGTGTCCAGGATGTTGGACGTTACCTGGGTGTGTCGATGCGGCTGACCAGCGTGTCCAGGATGTGGACGTTACCTGGATGTGTCGATGCGGCTGACCAGCGTGTCCAGGATGTGGACGTTACCTGGGTTGTGTCGATGCGGCTGACCAGCGTGTCCAGGATGTGGACGTTACCTGGTGTGTGATGGGCTGACCAGCGTGTCCAGGAAGTGGACGTTACCTGGTGTGTCGATGCGGCTGACCAGCGTGTCCAGGAGTGGACGTTACCTGGTGTGTCGATGCGGCTGACCAGCGTGTCCAGGATGTGGACGTTACCTGGTGTGTTCGATGCGGCTGACCAGGATGTCCAGGATGTGGACGTTACCTGGAAGGGTGGTGTTGATGCGGGCTGGACCAGCGTGTCCAGGATGTGGACGTTACCTGGGTGTGTTGATGCGGTGACCAGCGTGTCCAGGATGTGGACGTTACCTGGGGTGTGTTGATGCGGCTGACCAGCGTGTCCAGGATGTGGACGTTACCTGGAAGGGTGTGTTGATGCGGCTGACCAGCGTGTCCAGGATGTGGACGTTCTCGTGGCGGTGGAGGAGGATGAAGGAGAGGAAGGTCTGCAGCAGGACCGGCTCTGACACCGACCGCACAAACAGGTCCAGATAGGCCGTGGTAGTCATCACCTCCTCCAGGGTCAGCTAGAGAGAAACACACAACCATCAGTAGGCTGGATACAAATACGCTGCATCCTCCTTCCAATTTCCTGGAAGTAGTGACTGATCTGACATTGATCTGGAATGGTGGATGTTAATACTGTGCGATCCATGCCTGTGTTTATACTGACCTTGTGGAGGCCGGTGCAAACACAGGCACCAGAAAGCCATTGTAGATGTAGCTGACCAGCTGGTCCCTGATGCTGGGGTGAGCACCTGAATGACTGCATTGCAGAACTCCAGTGAAGTTGAGGAACTGGACCAGGGTGGGCATATGTAGCCAGTCCTCTCTGTGGAGGCAGTGCACTCCTCACTGGCC